>NW_026068308.1:64348-105463 GCF_014885135.2 Alexandromys fortis
ATTTAAATAAAAAATATGTTACTTTGGAGAAGAGGTTTTGCTTTTGTTTCCACAGAAAATGAGGGACTGTGGATTCATTCTGTGTTAAGAAAAATTAGGTTTGACCAAGGAAACCCCCCCTGAGAAATCTCCAATAGAAGTAATGGCCTAGATGTCTGAGTTCTACATCCAGAACAGTTCAAAGACTGATGCCTGAGATGATCAAGGTACACAGGATACTCCATTCAGGATTTGATCACAATTCAAATTTTCTTTATGTCCTTGTAGGATTAGCTGTGCCCCAATCAGCAGGAAGTAGCCTTGAAAACTATACCCACACTCCCCCAATTGGATTATGGCTGTTTGCCTTTGTTTAGAATGTTGGTTATAAGTTGTTATGGATAATGGTCACTAGAAAAGCTAAGCACAAGAGATTAGGTTCAGAGTTCTTGTTTAAACTAAAGGGGAAGTGCTGTGGGACAACGGTCTACACCCTGTCACTTGTATTTTAAATAAACACTGATTAGCCAGTAGCCAGGCAGGAATAAGTGGGGGGGGGACTAGGCAGGAAGTAGAGGCGGGGCAATAAGAATTCTGGGAAGAGGGAGCTTTCAGTCTGTAGTCATCACCCAGACAGAGAGGATGCCAGACACAGAGCATGCAAGGTGTGACTGCCTTGCCAAAAGAGGTACCAAGCCATGATGCTAATGCAGAGAAGTATTATGGGCTAATATAAGTTGTAAGAGTTAATAAGAAGTCTGAGCTACAAGGCCAATCAGTTTATGATTAACATAGACCTCTATGTGTTTCTTTGGAACGAAATGACTGCAGGAACTTCACAGGACAAAAACCTTAGACAACAGAAGGACTCAACTGGTGGGACCGAAAGTTAGAAGGTAAAGGATTCCTTAGGAATAGTTGTTTAATATTCTCATGCAAATGTGTACATGTGTGTGTGTGTGTGTATTTATAGGTATATATAATTTTACTTTGGGTCAGCACCAAAGTGAGAAGGTTTGCTCATTTATTTTTCTTGCCACAGGTCAAAGTAACTGAAATGAAACTTCTAAAACCAAATGATAACACAAAACATTTTAGGTTGTATTTTTTCAGATATTTTATCATAGTGAATTTTTTTTAAAAAAATGACTGAATTTCTTTTATTATTGCACAAATATATCATGTATATATCCTTTCTATTGTTTCTATTGTAATAACACCATGACCAATTCCAACTTAGGGAGTAAAGGGTTTATTTTAATTTATATGTCTTAGGTCACATTCTACCACTGGAGAAGTCAGGGAAGAACTTGAAGGTGGAAACCAGAAGGCAAGAACAGAAGTAGAAACTATGGAGAAATGCCACATATCATTTGCATTACACAACTTGCTCAGACTGCTTTCTCATATTACCTAGGACCATCTGCTCAAGGCTGGCTCTGCCCATAGTGGTATGGGCCATGCTATTCCAACTGTTAATCATGAAAATGCTTAAAAGACTTGACTACAGACTAGTCAGTTAGAGGAATTTTTTCAAAGTCTGTTCTCACTAAATGATTATAGTTTATGTCAAGTTGACAAAACAGTTAACTAGCACAACTAATTTTGGAGATGCAATCTGTTTAAGGCAAAGTATATTCCAGGAACATGCATAATTATCCTGAAAGATATTAGAATCTTTGTAATTTAAATGGAGATGCTAGAATATAATAAGGAATAAATTATATTATGTAAATTCCTTGGAATAAGATAAGCTTTAAAGATTAGCTTGATTTTTTGACTAGTGTAAAGTCTTATTTTAAAGGATGTGATGATTTTAATAGATAAATTACTGTTAAGACACGTGAGAGCAATTAGATAATGAGAAAGGAGATGTTGAGTTGTTGAAAACAGTGAACTAAATAGACAATAGATTTATATAGAAACAACTTATTCTTTTGAACCATAGGGGCTTTTGAAAATATCTCAATTATTCCTGATCACATTAATCTCTAAACTGGTTTGTAATGTGTTTAAATATGTTATGGTATTCTAATCACATTTAATATAAGTGAAATTTTTCATTATGTAAATATATCATAATAATTCTTTGGTGATAATCTATTTATCAAAGTAAAATTTGATTAATTGTTTTTTATTCATTTAATAAATCATACAAATATTTACTAATATGTACATTTATTTTATGGACTTGAATTTTTATTTACCTCTGTTTTATTTTACTACATAGTCTATACATGGCTTTTTCAATTTAAGTATATAGTGTATTGTGAGCATAGTCTTTCCATACCTTTCTATCTTTCCTTTTTATGAATTCACCTCTTCAATTAGTCTCATTTGTTGACTTAATAATGTTTCTTATATTTAAAATATTTCAAATATATTTTAAACTAGTTATCTTTTACTAAATATGTTGAAGTGTCATGTTGAAATATGAGCGGCGGGGCTGCGTCCCCAACACCCCGGCTGCTTGGCTAGCTCATGCCCGAAATAACAACACACAAACTGTATTCGTTTAAGAACTGCTTGGCCCATGAACTCTAGCCCTTACAGGCTAACTCTCGCACCTGGACTAGCCCATTTCTAATAATGCATGTAAGCACCCCAAGGTGCGCTTACCGGGAAGATTCTAGCCTCCGTCCATCATGGTGTCTCTGCTCCAGAGAGCAGAGTTGTCAGGTCTCCCCGGGAGCAGGGCAGAGTCTGACCTCACTTCCTCTTCCGCCCAGAATTCTATTCTGTTTCCTCCTCCCATCTATCTTTTAACCTATCAGGGCCAAGGAGTTCCTTTATTGCTTAACCAATGAAATCAACAGATGATATATGACACTCCCACATCAGTGTCACATACCACTGAATGAATAATATGGTTTTCAGCATGTCTGTAGATTTTGAGGCATGTCTCAGAGAGATTGAGAACAAGAGTGCCCTAGATTCACTCTGCTAGCAGATTAGAAAGTGCTTTCCCAAGCTAAGCACTCATTAATGTTAAAGCAAATCTTTAACTCTATACCTGCTTTACCTTGATCTGCTAAAGAAGTTTACTGCCTGTATTTTACCCTCACAGACAGCAAAGAGTGTAATCCTTAGAGCCAAAAAAAGCTTCTTACATCCAGCTAACATCTGGAAAAGTGCTAACATGAACCAAATACCACACAATACCTTTCTTATTTCCTTAGGTTTTCCAGTTACTCAATACTCCATCCACCTGCTGTAGAAACATGGCACACTGAGAAAAAGATGATTCTTGCCTTGCTCCTGGTTTTCACCAATTATAGTCTCTAGCTTGTATACCTAGTTACCTTTAAGATAACAGCAAAAACATAGATATTCCCTTCTTAGATTTTCAAAATAACTTAGTCTCTCTTTCCCTTAATTAACCTCCTTTTAGTCTTCAACCACCCCCAGCTTGAGAGATAGAGTAAGGTGTACGGTTACATCTTTGTGTAGAAGTTTTATCTTTTTCTATGACCCTGAAGAACTCTGGCCTTGAACCTGGCTAGGACTAAAGAAATGATAATCGTTATGTGTATATAGTAGAAAATTTTTGCAGCACAGCAGAACAATAAAGAGTGGTTAAAATGAAGACCATTAGCCTGTCTGTGTGAAGTTATAGAAATCTTTTATACCCTCTTTGCTCCTGAGAAGCATTTCACCTTTAGGACGCTGGGTAGGGGCTGGAGATGGTCTCTTAGCCTCACCAAATACAAAGAGAACCACACATGCACACACACACAGAGAGGGGGGTGAGGAGGGGGAAAGAAAAAAGGAGGGAAGGGGGGAAGAAGAGAAGAGGAGGGGAGTGGGAGAGGGAGAGGGGAGAGGAGATAGAGGGGAGAGAAAATTGGTAGAAGAAATGAAAGAAAAAAATGAAAATGAAGGCAACAAAGAGGTAAGGCAAAGTCTTTACTTTTTTTTTTTTAGCAAGACTAGAGTAGCTCAATATGTGTTATATTTTCCATGATCTGAATGCTTGATCTCTTCTCCTATTTGAATGATGAAACACATACCCCTATAAGAAAAGTATTATTAGCTTAAAATTTTGAGGTACAATTAAGTCTTTTCCTCAGAGCCTCATTAACAATTTTTACTCTTCCTACTTTTAGAGAACACACACACACACACACACACACCAAAAAAAAAAACCAAAAAAAAAAAAACACAATCCTTAAGCTAGCAATGGGCTTTCATCTGGTTCCAAATCTGGTGATTTGATTTTAAATGTAACATAACTGAAATAAATTAATTTCTATTACTTATAAACCACAGTGTGTATGATAGTTGTAGCATCCAAAATTGACTAAGAGATATCTTGATGTGGAGGTTATATTTTGGGGTTAGGGAGAAATTGGTGCCAGAGAAACTCATAGGAATCCACAAGGATGACTACATCTAATACTCCTAGCAATATTGGAGATGGTGCCTGAATTGGAATTTTCCTGTAGTCAGATTGGTGACTATCCTAATTGTCATCAGAGAGCATTCATCCAGTATATAATGGAAGCAGATGCAGAGATCCACAGCCAAGCACTGGATACAGCTCCTGGAATCATGTGGAAGAGAGAGATGATGGATTGTAAGAGCCAGGGGAGTCAAAGTCATGACAGGGGAACCCACAGAGACAGCTGACCTGAGCTTGTGGGCACTTACCAATTCTGAACTTACTAAGAGATGTTGCATGATGCTAGCAAATAGTTTTATTTAGAGTTACAAAAATATTGTTCAATTGCTATAGAAAATTTAGAAAACTACAGAGAAATAATTTTGAATTATTTGAGGGAAAGATAGTATATAAAATAATAGTTGTTTTTGACTACTTGTGAAAATACTGGGAAAAGAATGTAACACAATTTTAAAAGTTAGAATGGTGCCTATCTTTGTGTTGATGACATGTATACATCTCAGTAGTAATTTTGAAATGTTCATCTTATTTTGTTTTTCTATGATATCAAGTTGGAATTTTATCATTTTTAAAGTTTAGGTTTAGAAAATAAATGTATTCACTATTTTAAAAAAGAACACTTCATTACTTACTTAACTGTTGATGTTGATTATTGATTATCTTTGACTATATTAAAATATCAAAATTCCCTCAATCTGTATACTTCTCAAAAAGTAGTATGCATAGATGATAATTGTTTACTACATATTATATATTCCAAATTATAATGTAGCACAAGAAAATGTTTCTGAGATCTATGTGGAAATACATAGGGTCATATGAATAGACATTCACACACACACAAACACACACACACAGATGTTGAGGTAGCTATAAATTAAGTACAGATACATAGGTAAATAATATTGATAAAATAAATGAACACATTTTGGTAGATAAATCTCATATGGAGTCACTCAAACACTATGAAAAAATGAACATAAATGAACTACAGTAATCATCACAGCTGGCACAAAATATTGAGTAAAATGTATTAAGCAACAAATATTATTTCATTTAGTTGAATAAAACTGCACCTCTAACAACACAGTCACAGATCTGTGCCATGCCATGCTGCTGGCAGGCCAGACTCATCAGGGGCTGCCTGAGGTCACTAACATGAACTGTGACATAGCAAAAGCAACAGCTCCTGGCAGGGGCAGGACCCAACTAGGAGCCATCCAAGGTCTTGAGCCCAGGGTTGAAACACAGCAACAACAACAGCTTTGTTCCATGCCATTAGGCTGCTGGGTCAGTATTCAAATAGGACCCCCCTGGAATCTCTAAACCACAGGCACAACTCAACATAAAGTAAGATCTCCAAGCCATGCTATAAGGATGGTGTAGCAGGACTCAAGAAGGAGCCTCATGGGGTCTCAAGCCCTATGCTGTGATGCAACAACAGCAATAGCTTTTCACCATGAAATACTGTTGTGTGGGTCAGGACTCAACCAGGATTCTTAGGACACAGGACAAGAGGATATACAAGAGGACCTCCAGTGACAGCCCAGTGGTGTATTATTTCCGCTATAACAGAAGATAATAGAAAATCATTATAATATGTATTAGAATACTATGTACAAAAAAATCTAAAGATAGTATTATATAAGCTCTTGATGTTGAGGCCTGGAATACACAATGAGTTCCAGGATTCCCTGTACTATATGTAGAGACATTGTCTCAAAAATCAAAAAAACAAACAAAAAAAGAAAGAAAGAAAAATGCACAAAACAAAACAAAAGCAAAAACTACTGGTACCTGTGGCTGTTTGAATGAAAATGTACCCCATACTGTTACTGGAGGTTTGACCTTGCTGTTGAAGGTGTGGACTTGTTGGAGGACCTGTGTCACTGGGTGTGGGCATTGAAATTTCAGAAACAGCAGTCAAGCCCAGTGATTTTCTCTTTTCTTGCTGCCTGAAGATCCTGATGTAGAACTCTACTTCTCCAGCTACTTCTCTAGCATCATATCTGCCTGAGTGCTATCATGCTTCCTGCCATGATAATGGTAATAGAATAAACTTCTAAATTGTAAGCCAGCCATGATTAAATGTTTTCCTGTATAAAAATTTCCATGGACCAGCACCTGGGTGACAGAGGCAGGTTGACCTCTGTGAGTTTCTAACAGGTCTGGTCTACAGATTGAGTTACAGGGTACCCAGGGCTGTTACACAGAGAAACCCTGTAATCAAAATTCAAACAAACAAAAAAGAATTGCTATGCCATGTGCATGGTGTCTATTGATAGAATTAACCCTAAGAGAGTACCAAGAAAACTGAAGATTATCAAAAGTGGTATGGGAGGTCCTTCTGTATATGTATTGCTTTTATTGTTTAATGAATAAAGAAGTGGCTTGGCCTATAGCATGAGAGGAAGAAGGTGGAGTCATAGAGAAGCCATGGAGCCATCAGAGATAGACACTATGAACTTTACCCAGTATATCACAGCCACTTGGCAATATACAGATTAATAAAAATGAGTTAACTTAATGTAAGAGTTAGCCAATAAGAAGCTAAAATAATGGACCAAGGAGTGACTTAATTAATACAGTTTCTGTGTTTTGGGATGGAGCAGTGGGGAATGACCAAGCAGACTCTCTCCTTGCAATAAATTGGCACCCACCTGGCCAAGTAAAATCCACTTAAAACCTGAAAGAGCTAAAAAAAATGGGAGAGGGGATTGGATGGGATAATAGATTAGTGTAAGTTTACTTACACTAATAGTAAGAGTGAGTAATAGAGTGAATATTTGTGAGCCATTATTTATAGCTAATTTACATTGGTATATATTCATATATATTGATACAAATTTAAATTATGTTGAATATGTTCCTATTTTTGTCTACAATATTTGTATATCTAGATGAAGTTACCTTGTCATATTATATGCATGCATGCTTCTACCTCTGCTTAAAATATGTTTGTATATTGATACAATTTTAGGATATATTTATCATACTATAATGTACATTTCTATCTCTGATCAAGATACTTATAAATTGTTTACATTTTGAGGTCATTATCCTCTGTTACACAATTGCTTATTGTATAATATTCTAATATGAAGTGCTAATTTTTAAATTATATAGGTATTAAGAATTATAGATCAATAGTTATGTTTGTCATACTTATAGTTAGACTAATCAGGTTCTTTAGATACATAGAGATTGTATTCTACATAGACAGGTAATCTGCAATCATTTCAAAGAGCTGTAGAATATGGCATTTAAATAACTTAAGGTTCTGTTGATGTGAGACATGATTGCTCCTGGCAGCACCAATCTATTCCAGGGACAATGTTGAGCACTGAAGAAACTCCATTTGGAGCTTTTTTTTTTCTTGAAAAAAAACTGGCCTTTGAGCAAGGAACTGCCCATCCCTCAACCACTGACACGGTACATGCTCTCCAGAAACACAGGACACAAAGAAAAAGACTGTCAAATCTTGCCAAGACAAGGTAAGATGGCTTTGAAAATTTCCTGCCTCTGAAAATGGTCTATCAGTTATACTAGGCCTTAGCCAAATTTGGTTGCTTCAACGTTGCAAATGAGACTTTGGGTGTTTTCCCAAGTATCCAGTTGTCTCTGTCAGTTGTTGCACATTTTGGAAGTTGCTTGACTGCATTTCCTGCTTACTCACGTAATATTATTTCCCGTCTTGGATCTAGTTGAAGACTAGATAGTTTTAGTTACATTCCTCTCATTACTTGGCCAAGTTATTTATTATGTAAGACTTAAACTCCTTAAAATAGAATAATTATTGAAACATTTATCACATGTTTCTTGCTTGATATATTTGTTCATATTGTATATAATTTTGTATTAGGCCTAGAACTCTCTTATTTAAACAAAAGGGGAAGGTGCTATAGCAATTTCTATTGCCAGAAGCCTTTTAAGTTACCCGTGCACTTGGGCATGGCCTCTTAAACTATTTATGCCGACGTAAAACACGTGTCCGGCCTCTCTTCCAGCTGTGGGATTTGGTTGCTGTCCTCCATTCCAGCACTGAATTATGACTTATGAGTCTATCCCTAAATAAATAACTTCTATTATTCTCAATTCTGAGCTAGTGTGGCATTTCTTTAAGCATCCTTCTTCAAAAAGGTGTCATTTTAAAATCAGAACTAATATCAGAGGAAGTTATTTTTTCCTATCTTAAAAATGTTTAGCAACAACTACTCTAGTCATCAGAGAATAACAAAGACAGGGTCAGTGGCTTATGGCTTGCAACATTCATTAGTGTTTTCAATGCTTTTATCCCTCAATCCAATGCCTTTTCTCAATGTATTTACAGGAAAGCAAGTAATGGTAAAACGTAACAAAGGAATGGAGTATAAAGGCTACCTGCTATCTGCAGATGGCTACATGAATACAAAGACTGTAAACACAGAAGAATCTGAAAATGGGGCATTCCTACTTATTTTTCCATTTTATGTCTGTGTGGGCATATATGCATGAGTAAATTTCCTATAAAGACCAGAAGAGGCCATTGGATTCCCAGCAGCGGGAGTTACAGGTGGTTGGGAACCACCATATATGAGTTCTTGGCACTAAACTCAAGATTTCTGCAAAAGCAGAATGCATTCTTAACTATTAAGAACGCTATCCAGCCCCAAGGCTTTTTTTTTCAAACATTTATTGACCTAGTTTTCAACAACTCACAACATGAAACAACCTAAAAGCACTTGAAAAATGAGTCTCATTTACCTAACAGTGTCTTTCAAAATTTTTTTCTCTCATCTTGACCATAGTTTTTCTTCCCTTCATTCCTCCCAGTTCCCCATCTCACCTTCCCTCTCACCCAGATCTAATCCTGCTATATTTCCCTTCAGAAAAGAGCAGAATTTCTAGGAAGATCAACAAACATGGCATAAGAAGTTACAATAGGACTTAGCACAGCCACTCATATCAAGGCTGGACTACACAAGTCAGTAGGAGGAAAAGGGTTCCAAGAGCTGAAGAAAGAGTCAGAGACAACCCACTCCACTCATAATCTTAGGCACCCCGCAAGAACACCAATCAAATAGCTATAATGTATATGCAGAGGATCTAGTGGAGATATCTGCAGACTCTATGACTACAGCTTCAACCTATGTGTGCTCCTGTGAAGCCTGCTTAGTTGATTTTGGGGGCTGTCTTCTCCTTTTGTCCTTAAGCCCTCTGGATCCTACTGTCAAGTTTTCATCAAATCTGTACAGATCTTGTCTGCTGGATCTTGGGTCTGAAGATATAAAATATGAGGCAGACTACATTCTAATGCTATAGAAAATTTTACTTCAGTTCCCATGTACATGAATGAAACAAAGAAAGTAATAATCTAAGAAATGTTTGAGTTCAGAAAAACAGAAAAAAACATGTAAATAAATGTCAGTAAGCACATACTAAATATTTATGGAGCAGCCCTTCCCCTGAACTTTCTCAGGATAGACCAATTTAAACACAATTTTCTAGCATGTAGAATAGATAACATCTTGGTAAGCATGAAATCAAGGCAGAAGACCATATCCAGATTCAGGGTTCACAGACCCGACTGGGTTCTATAGGTAAATTTGGACAGAAAACAAGAATAAACATATCTTATAAATTAAAGGTAAATGTTTGTCACAGGAGGTATGAAATCACACCCAGGAACAATTCAGAAAAAAAAAATGCACCTGAGTTAAAAGGCCATCTGCTTTTTTTTTGTCCTGGAATCTCACACATGTTTCCTTAGGTGATGGTCATGATGCATCATTCTTTTGACCATGTTCAAACTCCTGTGTTCCTCCCTCTTCCTCTGCCAAAGGGTTCTCCATATTTGCTCTAATATTTGACTCTGATTCTCTGCATTTGATCTTTTAGTTGTTTGCTGATGCTTATCTTAGGCACCAATATATGTACATCGCAGAAATTTATTAGGAATAATTTCATTGACTATTTATTTATTTATTTATTTATTCAATTATTGGTCAATTTTGTATGATTCTATCCTAGGTCTTGTGGCCATTAGTTTCCTCTCATGACTTGGGCCTCAATTAGATCAGTCATTGTTTGACTACTCCTTTAAGCTTCATGCCATCATTATCCAGAAAATCTTGTAGGCAGGACAAATTGTAGATCAAAGGTTTTATATGACTAGGCTGATGTCCCAGTTCTACCACTGAAAGCATTGCCTGGTTATAGAAGATTGCTGGTTCAGGTTCTGTATTGTCCCATTACTAGCGTCATCCTTGTAGATTCCAGGGAGTTTCTACTGCACTAGGTTTCCACGCTACCCCCAAATGCCTCTTAATTCTATTCATATCTCTCAAACTCTGCCTCCATCCCCCCACCTCTGTCTGATCACTCCTGTTATCTATCATTTCCTCCCACTCCCAGTACACCCCCAGAATATATTTCTCTTTTCAGGGACATTCCATGCATCCCCACTGGATCTCTGGATCTCTGGATTCTAGAATGATTATCCTTTACTTAACAGCTAATACCCACTTATAAGTGTGTGCATACTGTTTGCTTTGCTAGAGTAAGAGTCTTTACCAGGTTTGTTTGTGGGTATGTCAGTGAGGGATTTTCTCAATTTTTGTAACTGATAGAGGACAACACTACTTCCTTGGTAAGTGGTCCTGTGTTATACAAGAAAGTTAGATAAGTATAAGTCACAGAAAAAGCCAATATGTGGGCAGTAATTTTCTGTTTTTCCTGTCTCCATGATTCTTTCTTGAGTTCTAGCCCTGGCTTCCTTCAGAGAAATATTGTTGCCTGGAAATGTAAGCCAAAGAATTCCCTTCTTCTCTATGTTACTTTTGGTCAGAGTGATTTTAGCAAGCAGTAGAAAGGAAATAAATCACTGATTTTTAATTCAGTTCTCTCTGAAACAAACAGAAATAGCCTGCATCTCATTTTAGGGTACATAATACAGCCGATATTGGTAGCTATAGAACTACTCATCTTGAGTATATATTGTAAATATTAGTTATGGTGTTTTCTGTATGTAGGTAGAGTTCATTAATGCTTTTTATTCAATACTAATCTAAATTTCAGTAGGTGTTGTTTAGTTATTCAAAACTATCTGGTTCTCAGGAGATCAAAAGAAAGCATCAGTTCCATATTAATATTATTGCTTAGCCTTAGAACCTTGACTTCATGAGTTCTGACATCTTTTATTGCCTTTGAGAGCCTTTAGACAGCTGTTCTTTTATTTTACTCAGCATTTATAGCTTCTCTCAGTGGGAGGGTTGTTGTGAAATAAGTTATTCTGCCAAAAATGAAAATTGAAGTTGCCAACAACCACATTTTCTCTGACGACATTACTATTCCAAATAAAGTGAGAACATTTACTTAAAATATCACAAAAGACATCTACTTCTAGAAATAAAAGATTTTTATGTGGTTTGAATTTTTATGAAGTTATTTAACTAATGTGCTTCTATAAACAGAATACATCAGGGACTATAAAAGACATAGGGATTATTTAGGCCTGAGGAAGAACAGTGCTTACCTCAAATCATAATGTCATGCAAAAAAGTTTTTAAACTACTAGTTGAACAAAAGTTTAATATATATTGTATATATGTGATAATTGATTGTAAGTGCCAGCATGTCAATATGACCATAGGATATGACTTCTGATATAAATATTCTTGGTTATTCAGTTGTTTATTAGTCTATGGTAAGCTGGTTTATACAAAGAGGTTTAAGAAGAGGCATGTGTGTGTAGATAGGCAACCTGGGTAGGAATTTCTTTTAACATATGTGTGCACAAGTGATGTGATCCACCATTCATTTTTAAGCTATTTGTCAATAAGGGAGGAGGAGAACCACCAATTTATAGTTAATACATTGAATACCCATATGTCTAAGCACTCCTTTGTCCAACATATTTGTTTTTTTAATAATTTTTATATCTATACACATTCTGAAATGTCTTCATAATTAATGTATTAAGAATATTCTTATTTCTTCAGTATAGAAATCTCTAACCTTAGCTTTGATAGTTTTGAATTTCAAATTTCTGAATTCTTCTAGTTTTTAGAATATGAAGTGCCATTTTTGTGTTATCACAAAAAAATGCTTCTATGAACTACAATGCATGTTCCTATCTGTCCATTAGTGTAAAACTTTCCTATATATTTTTACTATATCAATGAATTGAGATAAAATTAATTTTAGTAAGTTTTTTTACCTCCCCACATTTACTGTGTATTTCTCTTTCTACCTTTAAAGTTTCAACATATTTTCCTAATATTACAGACATAATATGACTTGTGCCTGAGGAAGTAAACATGTGTTATAAAGGTAATAATTGTTTACAAAATTCATTTTGTAGTGAAAATTTTACTGTTTTAATTTGTAATTTCTCTGACTAGTAGCATTCTTCCTTATCGTAATCATAAATATAGTAATAGCTTACTTTCATTATACTATTTGAATAAAAACCTAAGAAATAATTTTGATTACTTATTATGGTAATTTCTTACATTTCCAGCCCAGTTTAATTGATATTTAAACAAAAGGCTAAATGAAACTTTTACTGTAGTTATTGAAAGACCCTACAGACCCCCTCCTCAAAACCTGCAGCAGCCAGCCTGCTCTCGTAAGAACATCCCATATGCTTGAGAGAGCAGGATGAGATAGGAAGACTGCAAGGCAGGATATCAATAAGATAGGACATCAACAAAGCAGGTTGACTGCAAAACAGGATATCTATAAGATAGGAACAGGATGACTTTTGCTGACACCCATGCTGAGAGAGGAAACCATTCATGCCCCCGCCTCATTCCGATAACCACGCTTTTTTTGCTTCTGTAAACTTGCTTTTTGCTCTTCCCTATAAAAAACCTGCCCTCCAGTCGGCAGGCGCGCAAGTCCTCCGAAAGACTTGCAGCAGGTACCTGTGTTTACCCAATAAACCTCTTGCGATTTGCATCCCTATGGTCTCGGCCTGTTCCTTGGCATGGGGAGGTCTCCTCCTGAGAGAAAGTCCTCTTCGAGGGTCTTTCAGTTATCATTAAAATAATATCTACAAATTTAGTGAGAAATCTGTTAAAATTTTCCATGTATGTGAGAATCTCTGAGAGCAATTTAAAATAAAAGATGCAAAAGTGGCTAAACTTTTCATGAATGATCATTGTGATCTCAAGGAGACATTGGAGATTTAGTAAAAGTCATACAGAAATGACTTCAAGTACTTCATATAAATCGCCTTAGTGTCCTAAGTAAATATTGTTGGCAGTATTGCTTTTTTTTCAGGAAGATGCATTTTATGTACATGCTTATGGAATCATTATAGAAAAAGTACAGAACCGTGAACTAAAAGTAATAAGGTAGAGTCACTGCTAGTCAGTTTTCCATATGTGTAGTATTAGTTAACCAGGTAACTAATGTTACTTTAGCAAGCAGCTATAGATCTTTGTAATTTGGAACTTTGGTGGGGAGTGGGAGTAGAGAGTTAGGGAACATTGCTGTTCCTTACTTTCTCTCTAGTTCCATCTAGTAGATGATTTTTTCTAGGATCTGTTGCCATAGTACTCACTATGCTTCTGTTTATGTTAAACATCAGTTTTTAACAGCTGTGATTATACAATTTCATATGTGACTATGAAACACTTTCTGGTGCATTTTAGAATGCCAATCATTAGAGCCAGTTTATCTTCAAGAACTGGATTATGAGGGAAACCTGGAGGTTTGATAAATGAGTCAGCAATGAAAAATCAGACTGAGTAATGAAACACTTTATATGAAATACCATACCATTTTATGAGAGCAATGCATTCTTATTTCCCGCATATTCTTGGCCTCTTTTACCTTTTGAATGGTTTACTAGCTTAGCTTTATGAATAAACATTAGCACTAGCATAAATATTCATAAATATTCACCTGCTTAATGTTTGTTAAGAGTTATAAGCATTTTAAGAACATTTGTACATCATCTTATTTAAATAAACAGATGGTTTGTGGGCCCTTCTTTCGATATGGCACAAAAGCCATTACCCCGATTTGAGCTGATTACATAGCTCTGCAGACAAGCTGTCTGTGCCCTTAACAAAAGCCAGGATGTCTTGCTCCTAGCTTCTTTTGTTAAAGTGTGTATTACCTGAGAAGAGGTGTTGACTGAAACTGGTCAGGATGTTTGGGGCTTTCTTCCTTTTGCAATTTGGAGGTTGTCATATAGAGATGCTAATTCAGGGCCTACCTGACTGCTAGATGCAGACTTGAAGCCCTAGCACCTGGTTGCCTAGGTGATGGCGTAATGTGTTTTCCACGCTCAATTTGGTGTGGGTATATAAAGTGTTTGGACAATAAACGGGGATTCTGGCTCTTTCCATGATGACGGTGTGAGCTGTGTCAGTTCTTTTCCTCGCAACTCCATTCCAGTCGAATGTAGGGAATTAGAGAATTTATGTTGGACCCTCACAGGCCCCGACAATGGTTAGAAATATATCCCGGCAAGGAAAGACACAAAAGTACAGGGATGTTGGAAGTGTCCCAGAACTGGTTCATTGTGAAGTGAAGTTCCTCTCTCTCTCTCTCTCTCTCTCTCTCTCTCTCTCTCTCTCTCTCTCTCTCTCTCTCTCTCTTTTCTTTTCATTGGGTGGTTGCTTGGAGACTTGGAGACTGGATTTCTCTGTTGCTTTGGAGCCTATCCTGGAACTAGCTCCTATAGACTAGACTGGCCTTGAAATCACAGAGATCTGCCTGCTTCCTGAGTGCTGGGATTAACAGCATGCACCAGCACTGCCCAGCATGTCTCTTATTTTTGCAGAGCGCTTTTACCCCTTTTCCTTATCATACTGCTCAGCAAGAATCTCCCACAGCATTTAGTAACATATAGGCAATGAACAACTTGAGTGATTTCATCTTCTCGTCTAGTTGTGATTTCAATATTACTTTCAAACTTTCAGTCATAGAACCAAGAATTAGATCATTCAGTAATAGAAAAACCATACCCCATACCATAAAGTTCACTAACAAAATATAAATATAGTAGGGCTCAACATGAACTAAAATACTGTCTTGATTAGGTTTTCTGTTAAGAGACACCATGACCACAGCAATTCTGTTAATTAGGGATAGCTTGTAATTTAGGGCTTAATCCATTATTATGGTGTGTGGCATGCAGGAAGATATGATTCTCAAGAAGGAACTCAGAGTTCTACATTTTGATCCCCAGGTAACATGTAGTGAACTGTGTTGCACACTGATCCATAACTTGAGCACAGGCAACCTCATAGCCCAACCTCATCATAACACAATTCGTACAACAAGGACACACCTATTCCAATAAACCACAATTCCTAATAGTGCCACATTCTGTGGGGGCAATTTTCTTTCAAACGACCACAAATATAATATCTATTTCTCCAAATTTCCATCTGACTATATGAATAATGCCTAAGCATTTTACATGGTGCTACATTTTAAACTTTAAATGAATGTCAAATGTCTCTGTGTTCAAGGTTGCTTTTGAAAGAAACAGGATCTTTTTTTGAAATTATGTATAGTCCAGGGATAGTAGAAAGTGCCTCTTAGCTCATAACATGAGGAGCTAAGAAATCTATAAGTTTGTAGCCAGATAAGGACACATATTGAATATCTATCTCAAAATAAAAACAGTAGCAAGAGCAAGAGATGAGTCTAGTGGAAGTTCTTTTGGTTATTGGGACTATGCCCTTGAGAGCAATAGTGCCTTCTCACTGGAGCAGTGGGACCAATCAACTATGGGCTGAGAAATCTAAAGTTGTACCCTAAAGCATTCTTTCCTTTTTATATTTTAAATATCACATGTATTTTATTACATTAAAGAGAAGTCGACAAACATACCTTGCAACACTTTTCTTACTAACATCAACAAGTTTTCAGGTCATCAACACACAGCTAGCAATGATCTTCACAAAAATCATTTTTCTCATTATCTCAATTGTAATTATTACTGAACAATAACTATGACTAGTAACTGAAAAATACTGCGAACTCATCTTTGAATTTCTTTTACAGGGGAGAATTATTACCTTTACTTTGTGAGGAAATTGAAGATTTGGGAACTAGGAAACAAGAAAAACTAAAGCATTAGAAAATTATAGAGATGATATTTCAAAATGAGCCCATTTAATACACCCACTACTGTTGTAATGAATGGCAGGCTGATTCCCACCACCTGGCTCCCAGCTATCTTTACCTGAAATAATTACACAGAAACTGTATTCATTTTAGCACTGCTTGGCCCATTATATCTAGCCTCTTATTGAATAACTCTTACATATTGATCTAACCCATTTCTAATAATCTGTATCACCACTTGACTGTGGTTTACCCGCATGAGTCTAGCTAGTGTCCATCTTGGAGAAGAGAGCCATGGCGTCTGCCTGACTCTGCTTTCTCTCTCCCAGCATTCTGTTTGGTCTACTCTGCCTATCTAAGCTGCTGTCCTATCAAAAGGCCGAGGCAGTCTCTTTATTTGACCAATGAAAGTAACATATAGAAAGAAGACCCCCCCTACATCTTTTCCCTTTTTTCTGTTTAAACAAAAAGGAAGGCTTTAACTTTAACATAGTAAAATTACATATAACAAAATAGTTATCAAGCAAGAATTACAGTTACAATATTTATATCTATTTTATCTTTTATCATAATAAGGAAAACTATAACTATAACTAACGATTCTACAACTCCATCAAAGACTTGAGAAGGACAGCAGTCTGACGATGGAGCATTTGAATGTGGTTTGTGAGCACCTTGAAACACCATAGAGTTGTGGCAATAATAAATGGCTATAGTCGGTACCTCCACCATGAGGCTGGAAAGCTAAGGAATGAGCTGGATCCAGCAGTCAAAGCCACAGCTTTAATCCTCTAAATAAAGAGTCATGGTCCAAAAAAGAGAGATATACAGTAAAGAGAGATTCAAAGACAAAGAAAACCTCCAAATGGTTTACAGTGTGTTAAAAATATATGCAGGCTAAAGGGTAAAGTCCTTAAAAATAAAAAAGAAAGAAAGAGAGTGGTAGGGTATGGTGGGACACACATTTAATCCCAATGCCTGGGAGGCAGAGGCAGACAGAACTCTGTGAATTCAAGGTGTGTCTAGACACCTTTCATCCCTGCACTTGGGAGGCAGAGGCAAGTAGATCTCTGTGAGTTCAAGGACAGCCTTGTTTATAGAGGGAGTTCCAGGACGAAGATACGCAGAGAACCTGTCTCAACAAGCCAAAAGTTAAAAGTAAAAATAAAAGAAATAGAGGTTAAAATAAAGTCACATAAAGATGGAAAATATACAGAGGATCTTGATACTGTATGTTATTATGCTCTCTTTGAATTGTTTGAATGCTGAGGAAGGAACAACAGCTGCTAAAAGATATTTGCTTATAAGTGCAGCTGAATTAATCTATGATAGGTATTTTAAAAAAAATACCTTGGCTTCAAAATTGAAGTCAAAATGTATGTTACTTTGGAGAAGAGATTTTGCTTTTGTTTCCACAGAAAATGAGAGGTTGTGGATTCATTCTGAGTCAAGAAAAATCCAGTTTGATCAAGGAAGACCACCTGAGAAATCTCCAGTAGGAACAGATGGCCCAGATGTCTGAGTTTTACATCCAGAACAGATTCAAGACTGCTGCCTGAGATGATCAAGACTCACTGGATACTCCAGTCATGACTTGATTATAACTCTAAGTTTTCTTTAGGTCCTTATAAGATTATCAGTGCCCCCAACCAGTAGGAAGTAGCCTGGAAAACTACACCCACATTCCTCCAAAATGGACTATGAATATTTTCCTTTGTTTAAAAATAAAAAAAAAAGAGGTGAAAGTTGTACGGGAGAATTGTCTGTATTCTGTCAATCATGTTTTAAATAAATGCTGATTGGCCAAGCAGGAAGTATAGGTGGGCCAACCAGACAGGAAGTGGAGGTGGGCAATGAGAATAGAAGAATGCTAGAAAGGAGGAAGACCATTCCTCCCAGTCCTGGCAGAGCATGGAAGAAGCAAGAGGTAATCTTCTTGGCTGAGAAAGGTACTGAGCCATGTGGCTAACATAGATAACAATAATGGGTTAATATAAGCTATAAGAGCTAATAAGAAGCCTGAGCTAATAAGCCAATCAGTTTGTAAGTAATACAAGTCTCTCTGTGTGATTTTTTTGGGGGCTTACAAGCTGTGGGAACTGGGCAGGACAGAAACCCCAACAAGCAGGCCCTCATGTTACATACTACCCACTGTTATATTGCTCAGATGTAATCAATTTACACAGAAATAAATTAAAATATTTCTTCCTCATATTTCTTTTCTCTGTTCTTACTCTGCAACTGAACTTGTTTCTGGTGAAGTATCAAGTCAAATGATGTCTGGATTTTCTTTTTATCTTGCAGTGTTTCTCAACTATTTAAAATCCTTTTAAACAGTTCCTCATGGTGTGGAGACCCAATAATATTATTTTCATTACTGAATTATAATTTTGCTATGGATATGACTCATAAAGTAAATAACTATGAATCCTGATAGTCTTAGGCAACCCTGTGAAAGGGTCATTTGATCTTCAAAGGGGTTATGATCCATAGGTTATAACCACTGACTTAGATCCTATGAAAAAAATTATGTGCCTTGTCTCTTAGCAACCTAGAAATTAGCTGAAATGTTGGCAAATATCTGATATTCCACACTTACAGTGATGAGAAACATTGTAGAATAGCATCCAAAGGCTTCGCTTTTATTTTGAAGGAAATTTTATGTCACATGTTAAACTAATGAAAAAAAATACAATGATAGTATTTGCCAACACAGTTCAGAACACCTTCATAGACAATTACCATGTGCTTGTCTTGATCAAAAGGTAACTGGAAGAAAGCCAATTTCTTTCAGCCCTGGATATATCAAGTCAGACTGCACATGTTGGATTATTTTCTGTAAATTTATTTATTCTTATCATTTTTGCTTGAAGTTTGGATTGTTTGATAGCTTTGTGACTTATAATTTAAGGTTCATATAAGAGAAAGTTGTTTTGTAATGGGAAATGTGGTGGTTTGAAAGAAAATTGCCCCCAAAGGGAGTGGCACTTTTTAGGAGCTATGGCCTTATTTGAGGAAGTATGTCACTGTGCGAGAGGGCTTTGAGGTCTCCTTTTCTCAAGCTTCCCTCAATGTGACAGTAAGTTGACTTTGTGTTGCTTCTGAGTCAAGATATAGAGCTCTCACCTCCAGCACCACATCTGCCTGCAGGCCATAATGCTCCCTACCATGATGACTTCTATAACTATAAGCAAGCCATCCCAATTATAGGTTTTCTTTGTAAGAGCTCCCATGTTCTTGGTGTCTATTCACGGCAATAGTTAAATTCTAACTAACAACGGAATTTTTCAAGGAAATAAAAGTAGAGCTAGTTATATTATTAAAATGTTTGGGCAAGAATAATATATTAACAATTATTGCATTATTGTGAATAATATCCAATATGGACATACAGGTGCCATGTGTTCTTAATATTTTGTTGATATATATACACACACATATATGTACATGCATAGTATAATTATGAAAACATGACTAATATAGGATTTATAATCCTGATTTTTGTAGACATTAGGACAAGGCTTAGACAGAGCTGCAAAGAAAAGTTGTCATGTTACTGGACTTCAAGTTCAAACAATGAAAATTCAGGTAGCCATTTATATTCTAAGTGACAATGCAAATATATTTAATGCACCCACTTTTGTTGTTCGCTAATGCTTTCTTTTTACAAGAATTGCCTATGTAGAAGCATTAACAAACTTTATTGTTCTATTATGTTTTATATTCCTATCCAGACGCAATTATAAACTGAAAAGTGAAAAATTGTCTTTTTAAAACTGAACATTACATTTTCTGAACTACTACTAAAATATCCTTTAAAAATTGTTCATTGTTTGCTTTGGATCTTAATAAATGAAATAAATTTTACTAAAGTTTGGGGGAACATATGAAATAATTTATAAACAATTAAATTAGTTTCTAGAGTTTGTATCAATTAATATTTACAAAGAGGACCCACAGTTCATTATCATTATTTTCTTTTATGCAGTAGAAGAAATTCAGTGTAGTTAAAGTTTGATGGTTCTCAGATATTATATACATTTACCAATCTTCTCAATGTTTTTCAATATAATTTTTAATATAGTAATTTTCTCAGTGGTTTACTTTTAAGTGATCATTCAGAAAAAATAGTAAAACTGTACCATTTTAAGACCTACCCCTGGACCCAGCAATACCACTCTTGGGAATATACCCAAGAGAGGCCTTAGCATACAACAAAAGTATATGCTCTACTATGTTCATAGCAGCATTTTTTGTAATAGCCAGAACCGGGAAACAACCTAGATGCCCTTCAATTGAAGAATGGATGAAGAAAGTATGGAATATATACATATTTGTTGAAATAGGAGCGGTGGGGCTGCGTCCCTGGCACCCGGCCACCCGCATGGCTAGGTTATGCCCGAAATAATTACACGGAAACTGTATTCTTTCAAACACTGCCTGGCCCGGCTAGTTCCAGTTTCTTATTGGCTAGCTCTTATATATTAATCTAACCCATTTCTAATATTCTATGTAGCCCGCGAGCTGGCTTACCAGGGAGGATCTTAACCTGCGTCTGTCTGGAGCAGGAGAATCATGGCGACTCCTCCTCTAACCTTCTTTCTCCCAGAATTCTCTTCTGTATACTCCGCCTACCTAATTTTCTATCCAATAAAATGGGCCAAGGCAGTTTCTTTATTAATAAGAAACCACTCCCACATCATTTCCCCTTTTTCTGTTTAAACAAAAAAGAAAGGCTTTAACTTTAACATAGTAAAATTACATATAACAAAACAGTTATCAAGTAAGAATTACAGTTACAATATTTATATCTATTTTATCTCTTATCATAACTAAGGAAAACTATAACTATCCATTCTTCAACTCCATCAAAGACTCCAGAAGGATATAATATTACCTATCAAACAAGAAATAAGAAAACTCTAGAAATGACAGAGACATCTCGCTGCCTGGACAGTCACCCAAAGTTCCTCTGTACCGTTGGGGCATCCATCTTCGGCCTACAGGCCCATAGTATCCAGCAGACATTCTCATCAAGCAAGAAATTCCAAAGACAGTTCAGTCACTTTTTGCTGTGTCCTGCAGAATGTCTCACAGACTCTTTCATGAAGCAGGAACCCCAAAAGGTCATCTCACCTTTAGGCAAGTTCAGCAGTCCTCTCTCTGCGGGTTCTCTGTGTCCAGTTTATGCAACAGTCCAGGCAAGAGCAGTTTCTTGCCCAAATGGCTATCAAACTCCATAAGGATTCTCTTCGATGCCCATCTTCCTCTTGAAATAGATTGGTGCTGCCAGGAGCAAATGTGTCTCATTGTCATGAAAAACCCTAAGTTATTAAAATATCTTAAATGCCATATTCTGCAGCCTTTGAAAGATATGAAGAATGCCTATCTAACTAAAATATCTCTCTATATATCTAGAAAATCTAACTAACATGACTACAAGCTTAAGTATTAGCGATGATTATCCATTAACAACCTATATTTCCTAATTATACATTACATTTTTAAATGAACTACACAATCACAATACCTTAATCAAGATCAAAAATACATATACATATAACAAAATTGACCATAAAATCCATACCAATGCAAATTATTCATATCTATATCATATCCCCCTTTAAATGTAAAAGAACATTTATAAACAATATTTGGGAACATGGGCGTAGTTTTTTCTCTACAAACTGCTTCCTGCTGAATAGGGGCGTCGTTAATTAGGTTGTTCATGATATAACCTGTATGCTAGTTTCATCTCAGTTGGCAATTGAGCGAAGCAATTTTTTGAGGGTATTCACAGCAACCTTTCAGGAGGGCGTGGTCTATCATACCAAATCGGAATAGATGCAATCCACAGGGTCTCATCCTCTGCAAAAACAAAAGAAGACCCTCTCCAAAGCATCATATCCTTAGACCCAAATTCTGAAATCATAATACCCTTATATCCATTTTGGTTTAGATTGGCAGCCCATGTAATGAAATGTCTCTCTGTACTTAGCTCCTTCACAGTCAAAAATTTTAAAGAAAACACAATGTACATAATCCAGACTCTCTGTGAATTTTCCATTTTTACGTGGCTTATATTTCTTTATTTCTTTTAATCTATAACTCTCTGTACTTCTGTACTCTGTCTCTTTAAAGACTTTACCCTTTTTCTTTTTAAGACATTAACTTTATTCTTTATATTCTTTTTCTTCGCTCTCCCAAGCCTATGTATATTCATCCAACAGTGTCTGAATCTATTTTACTGTGAATCTGTAATTTTTTTACTATCCAGGAGCATTTTTTTAAAATGTTAAGCAGTTCTTAAAAACTTAGGTTGCACCATGTACAGGTAATACGGTACTGCCTGTGTCCTGCCCAGATAAACCTTGACTGCACTGTTATTACGGTAATTATGGTAGTTCCTGCCTGAGTTCAGCACAGTTCAGCATGGAGCAGCTGCTCCTGCCTTAGATCCATTTGGTGCCCCTGAGCCACACACAGTTCCAGGCACACAGCAGTCCGCATTGTCATCAAGCAAGCCATAGCACTTTACTCAGCAGTAAAAAATAAGGACTTCTTGAAGTTTGCAAGCAAATGGATGGAAATAGAAAACACTATCCTGAGTGATGTAAGCCAGACCCAAAAATAGGAACATGGGATGTACTCACTCATATTTGGTTTCTAGCCATAAATAAAGAACATTGAGCCTATAATTCGGATTCTTAGAGAAGCTAAATAAGAAGGAGAACCCAAAGGAAAACATATAGGCATCCTCCTGAATATTAACCTTCATCAGGCGATGAAAGGAGACAGAGACAGAGACCCACAATGGAACACCGGACTGAAATCTCAAAGTCCAAATCAGGAACAGAAGGAGAGAGAGCACAAGCAAGGAACTCAGGACAGAGAGGGGTGCACCCACACACTGAGACAATGGGGATGTTCTATCGGGAACTCACCAAGGCCAGCTGACCTGGGTCTGAAAAAGCCTGGGTTAAAACCAGTCTCGCTGAACATAGCGGACAATGAGGACTACTGAGACCTCAAGAACAATGGCAATGGGTTTTTGATCCTACTGCACCTATTGGCTTTGTGGGAGCCTAGGCAGTTTGGATGCTCACCTTACTAGACCTGGATGGAGGTGGGTGGTCCTTGGACTTCCCACAGGGCAGAGAACCTTGATTGCTCTTAGGGCTGACGAGGGAGGGGGACTTGATTGAGGGAGGGGGGGAAAGGGGAGGTGGCGGTGGGGAAGAGACAGAAATCTTTAATAAAAAAAAATAAAGTGCAAACTCTCAAAAAAAATCTTATTTTACATACCAATACCAGTTACCTGTCCGTTTTCTCCTACTGCTCCCCCACCATTCTTTTCCTCCTCCTCTCCCTCCTCCTCCTCCTCCTCCCTCTTTTTTGGGTTTTCAAGACAAGGTTTCTCTGTAGCTTTGGAGCCTGTCCTGGAACTATGTCTTGTAGACCAGGCTGGCCACAAACTCACAGAGATATGCCTGCCTTTGCCTCTAGAGTACTGGGATTAAAAGCATTTGCCACCACTGCCCAGCTCCATTCCCACTCTTAATGGGATATATTATTTTCCTTCTACACTGAAACTTAATTTTGCTTTTATTTTTTCAGCTATCAAATTTTTTTGTATTTTTTCTTTATTTCTGAAGTTATAATTTAATTACAATATTTCTTCATGCTTATTTATACCATTTGTTAATTATTGGACTTAACTCTTGAGAAAATATAGTACTATTAAAGTCTTTCCAGAGCCCACATCTTATAGGATACCACCTTTGTTTTCTTGCAGAACATTTAAGTATTTCAGGAATTGTACTCATGTCTTTGATGTAATTTTAAATGCTTTTGTGTAGGGCGATAGACATGTATACAATTTTATTGTTCTACATATAGACATCTGGTTTCTATAGAACATTTAGTTGAAAATGAATTCTTCCTCCACTATATATTTTGGGATTATTTGTCAACTATCAGATGGCTGTCATTATTTGGACTCAAATTTTTATCTTTTCTTTTGTTCCATTTATCTGTGTCAGAAATTTTGTAGTATCAGACTGTTTTAATTACTATAGATTTGTGTAATATGCCTTGAAATATGAAACTATCAGTCCTTCAATATTTTTCTTTTTGTTCAGCATTTCTTTTACTATCTGGGATTTCATATTAATTTTTGGATCTTTTCCACTTTCTGTGAAGACTGCCACGGAAATTGTTTTTGGGAATATATTGATCTCTAAATAGCTTTTTATAGTATGGTTATTTTTTATAATATTAAGTATATCAATAAATGAGCACAAAAGTCTCCATTTTATAATGTCTTCCTCTATATGTTTATTGTAGAGGTTTAAATTTCTCATTTTAGAAGTCTTTCACCTCTTTTGGTTAGGCTTATTCTTGGATATTATTTCAAAGCCATGTAAATGAGAGTTGTTCCTTGTTCTGTTGTTTAATTTTGATTTTTAGTATATAGAAAGGCATTTACTAATTTTTGAAAGTAGATTTTGTACTCTATCTCTTTACTGAAAATGTTCATTTTTTCCCATGAAATTTCTCAGATCACTGATTTATAATATATTATCTGGCTTGTGTCTTTGTTTTCTAAAACAGATTCTTCTGTTATACAACACACCCCCACCACTATTTTCTCTCTCTTCAATTTTCCCAGCTATTCTCACCTCCTCTATGCTCAATATCAACTCCTTCTCCAGAAAAGAGCAGGCCTTGAAGAGACAACAGGCAAACAGAAGAAAGCAAGCTACAATAAGACAAGGCTAAAGCTTTCATACCATGGTTGGACAAGAAAGACAAATATAAGGAAAACATTTGCAAGTGTAGGCAAATGAGTCAGAGACGTACCAGCTCCACTGCTTGTGGGGACCCACAGATGTAAGCCTGTACCACCTTAACTGGAGACTAGATAGATTTTATTTTTACTCTCTCAAAATTGTTGACAATATGTGTTTCTACAAACAAAAAATTCTGAATTAGGGTGTGGTTTATTAGTTTTTTGGGTATAGAGGTTGTTCTGCTCCACCTGGACCAAAGGCCAGAAAATTCAAATGTATTCCTTATATCAATCATGTTAATGAAGTCTGGTGCCTTCCCCCATTCCTTTTGGAGTGAAGTATATAAGAATGTAGAAAAAAATATACAGATAGATTTAGAATTCAATATTCACTGAATGTCTCTCCTGATGCTGTTCTCTGTTTCTGTCTCTTATTTCTCTTATACCTCTGTTCCTTTTGCTTAATCATTGTAATCTTCATGCTCCTACCCTTGAACATAGGAATTTCATTGAGGCTGGTCTTCGACACAGCTAACAGCCATAACATATACGAAGAGGATATGGTACAGACTCATGTAGGACCCATCCTTGTTGCTTTCTGTCTCTGTGAGGCCAAGTGAGCCCCTGCTTCATTGATTTAGTGGACCATGTTCTCTTTGTGTTCTTTATTCCTCCTTCATTCTACATTATTTCCCCCAAGTCTTCTGCTAGTTTCCCCTCTCTGAGGCGAAGGACCTTATGGAAACTTCCAGTTAAGACCCTCTCTCCACATTATGTCTGGCTATGGATTTCTATACCACTCCCATGTGCTACCAACAGGCTCTATGAAAATGACTGGACAATATGAATATATGAGTATAGCAGACTATCAGTGAGAATCATTTCATTGTTTTCTTGTATTTTATCAATTTATGTACTTTTTTATTTCTCACCAATCTTGTTTGGTTGTACCTCTGGGCTAGCCATGAATATCCACGCAGTGTAGGCCATGGAATCTGTCTCCTAGCATGGGCCTCAAATTATACCATTCATTGGCTAGCCACACCCACAAATTTTGTTTCATTATGCCCCAGTACAGATTGAAGGCATGAGAGGTTGTAGGTGAAGGGGTATGTGGTTGACTTTGTGTCCAGGTTTCTTTTCCTGTAGTCTTCAGATTAATTGATTGTGGCAAAGACAGTAGAATGTAGAGGTGAAGTCAGAAATTGTGATAATTTGACATTTTTTTTCTTTGTATCCCTTGAATTTACTTCTAATGTGTAGGGCTTCATGTATTATATTGATATGGAGTGGGTTTAGTTCACAACCCCATCTCATTACTGATTTCACTGAAATTGCCTTGAGTTTTCCTCAATTTTCCATCATGTTGGCTATGGAATTGTCATATGCAGCCTTTATTATGTTGAGGTATGTTTCCTCTAGTCCTGTTCCCACTAGGAATTTTATGCTGAAGGCACACTGGATTTTCTCAAATTACTGAATATATTCAGATGGTCATGTAATTTTTTGGAGTCCATTCATATGACTGATTATAATTTCCGTCTACATATTTTTAGCCATCCCTACATATCTAATATAAAAGCCACTTTAAAGAAATGGTGAATGATCTTTTAACCTGTTCCTGTATTCATTTTTCAAGCGTTTTGTTGAGAATTTTGCATCTGTGTTCATCAAAGATAGTGATGAACCTTAGATTACCCTTCTCCCACCCTGCCTCATTGTCTCCCTCCCTGCTCCTCTTTCTTCATTCTGGCTTCACAGAAGGAGCTTTGAAGTGCTCCTTTTCTTTCTTTAAAAGTAATTTAAGATATATTGATTGTAGTTCTTCTTTGAAAGGCTGATAAAATTCTTCTACTGTGAATCCATCTGGATCTTGGCTTTTTTAGGGAAAAAAGTTTTTTATTATTTTTTGATCATCTTATTAGTAATTGGTCAATTTAACTTTTTGGTATCTTATTGGTTTAAATTGATTGGTTTGCATGAATATAGAAATCCATTTAATTTAGATATTTTTAACTTAATGGAGTATAGTATTTTGAAATATTCACTTATTTTCCAATTTTCTTTACTGCCTGTTTTAATTTTTCCTCATTAATCTCTAATTTTCTATACTTTGGGTCTATTCTTCCTGTCATGGTTAATATAGCTAAGTGTCTTTCAGTCTTGGTTATGTTTTACAGAACAGCTCTTTGATTCATTGACAGTTTGGGTTTCTTATTGTTGTTTATATTTCAGTAAATTATTTCTTGAATTTTATTATTCCCTCCTGTGTACTGGATTTAGTTTTGGTATGTGTTCATTTTTCCAAGGTGTTTAGGTACACCATTAAAGCTATTAATTTATGCATTATATTATCTGTTAACAGAGTAGGGATATTTAAAATCTTAGGAATATGTAGTAACATTTTCCTATCCTCCATTCACTAGTAAGCTGTGAAAATAGTTTGTTGGTTAGACTTAATATTTAAAAAAGTAAAAACCTCTTTGTGATGACTGTTTCTCTTTTCCACTCCTGTGCTCCTGAAAGATGGACATAAATTTAAATTGGAAGTGATTTGAACATTAAAATTAAGGTTACTTATATTTAGAAGTCAAGTTGTAGCATTTCTTAGTAGGGTATGATATTCTGATAACCCTCTCACTCTCATGATACAAGTTCCTATAAACCTTTGAATATTCTAAAATCAAACTCATCTTGATCAGAATATTCAAAGGCCATTTAACAATACTTAACAAAAAAAGTCTTCCTTTGGACTCTCATTCTTCTACATGTTGACATCCAGTTATGCCAACACTATTTATTGAAGACAGTTTCTTTTTTAGGTTGTATAATTTTAACTTCTTTGTCAAGAATCCAGTGTACATAGGTGTGTGGATTAATATCAGGGTCTTTGATTTGATTCCATTTCTCAACTTCTATGTTTTTATGCCAATACCAAACTGTTTTCATTATTGTAGCTCTGTAATAGAGTTTGATATAAGGGATGACAATGCTTCTAGAAGTTTGCTTATTGTACAGGATTTTTTTGAGTTGTTTTTTTTATTTTTGCATGTGAAATTGATTATTGTTCTTTCAAGGTCTGTGAAGAATTGTGTTGGGATTTTGATATGGATTGCAGTGAATCTATAGATTGCTTTTTGGTAGGATTGCCATTTTTATTGTGTTGATTCTACACATCCAAGTGCATGGGATATCTTTCCATTTTCGGGGATCTTCTTCAATTTCTTTTTCCAAAGAATTAAAGTTCTTGTTGAACATGTCTTTCCCTTTTTTGGTTAGTGTCACCCCAAGATATATTATGTTATTTGTGGCAATTGTGAAGGGTGATGTTTCTCTGATTTCTTTCTCAGTTTTTTTTTTAATCATTTGTATAAAAGAGGGCTACTGATTTTGTTGAGTTGATCTTGTATCCTGCCACATTACTGAAGGTATTTATCATCTTTATTTGTTCCCAAATAGTATTTATGGGGTCACTCATGTATACTATCATATCATCTGCAAAAATAGAAAGTTTGGCCTCTTCCTTTCCAATTTGAATCCCCTTGATTTCCTTTTGTTGTTTTAATGCTCTAGTCAGAACTTCAAGAACTATGTTGAATAGATATGGAGAGAGTGGACAGCCTTGTCTTCTTCCTGATGTTAGTGTAATCACTTTGGCTTTCTCTCCATTTAATTTTATGGTGGCTGTTGGCTTGCTGTATATTGCTTTTATTGTGTTTAGATATGTTCCTTGTATCCCTGATCTCTCCAAGACTTTTATCATGAAGGGGTGGTGGCTTTTTTGAATGTTTTTTCAGCATTGAATGAGATGATCACATAGTTTTTGTCTTTTTGTTTATTTATATGATGAATTATATTGATAGCTTTTTGTATGTTGAACTATCCCTTCACCTCTGGGATGAAGCAGACTTCATCATGGTGGATGATTATTTCTGTGTGTGTGTGTTCAGGAAATCAGTATCCCAGTATTTTGTTGAGTATTTTGCATCAATGTTCATGCAGAAGATTGATCTCTAATTCTCTTTCTTGTTTGAGTCTTTGTGTGGAATCTGTATCAGGGTAACCATAGCTTCATAAAAAGAATTTGGAAATGTTCCTTCTCTTTCTATTATGTGGAACACTGTGAGGAGTATAGGTATTAGCTCTTTCTTGATGTTCTGGTAGAATTCTACACCGAAACCTTTTGGTCCTGGGCTTTTTTTGGTTGGGAGGCTTTTGATGACAGTTTCTATTACTTTGCAGGTTATAGGTCTATTTAAAATGTCCACCTGATTTTGATTTAATTTTGGTATGTGATACATATTCAGAAAATCATCCATTTCTTTTGCATTTTCCAATTTTGTGGGTTACAGGCTTTTGTATTATGACCTAATGATTCTCTGTATTTCCTTTGTGTCTGTTGTTATGTCCTCCTTTTCATTTCTGATTTTGTTAATTTGCATGTTATTTCTCTGCCTTTTAATTAGTTTGGATAAGAGTTTGTCTATCTTGTTGATTTTCTCACTGGACCAGCTCTTTGTTTTATTGATTCTTTCTATTGTTTTCCTTATTTCTATTTTATTGATTTAAGCCCTCAATTTGATTATTTCCTGTTGCCTGCTCCTCCTTTGTGAGTCTGCTTCTTTTTGTTTTTGAGCTTTCAGGTGTGCTATTAAGTCACCAATGTGAGCTTTCTCCACTTTTTAGTGGCACTTAGTGCTTTGAACCTTCCTCTTAGCACTTCTTTCATAGTGTCCCATAGGTTTGGGTACATTGTGCCTTCATTTTTGTTGAGTTCTAGGAAGTTTTAAATCTCTTTCTTTATTTCTTCCTTGACTCAGGGGTGGTTCAATAGTGCTCTATTTAATTTCCATGTGTTTGTGAAATTAGTGTTTCTGCTGAATTCCATTTTTAAACTGGTGATCCTATAAACTAGAGGTGGTTACTCCAATTTTTTTTTTATCTGTGTAGGTTTGCTTTTGTACCGAATATGTGATAAATTTCGGAGAAGGTTCCATGAGGCCTTGAGAAGATTTAATGTTTTCTTTGAACAATGACTCTATTTCCTCTATAGTATCTTCAATCCTTTAGATTCTCTCTTCCATCTCTTCTATTCTGTTGGTTATGCTTACTTCTGTAGTTTCCATTTGTTTACCCAGATTTTCCATATCCAGAATTCCCTCTGTTTGTGTTTTCTTTATTGCCTCTATTTTAAACTATAAGTGTTGAACTGTTTGCTTCACATGTTTGATTGTTTTTTCTTGATTTTCTTTGAGAGATTTATTTATTATTTATTTTTTATTTTTTTGCTTTTTTTGTTCATTTCTTCAAGGGTGTTTCTTCATTTCTTCTTTAAAGTCTCCATCTTCTTCATAATGTTATGCTTAAATCATTTTTTCTGCTTTTTCTCAGTTAGGATGACCAAGTCTTCCTGTTGTATGACAACTGGGTTCTGTTTATACGATGTTTCTTTTTAGGTTGTTGGATAAATTTTTGTATTGGTGCCTACCCATCTCTTTCTTCAATTGATGATGGAAGTGTCTGCATCTTGGTTCGATCCTTGTAGTGGCTGTCTGTGTTTTTGGAACTGTTCTTACTCTGCTCTGTATTGTCACTGTCTGTGTCTCAGGGGTTTTGGAGCAGACTACCTCTTGGTTCTCTCTGTGTTCAGGCTGTGTTTCAGAGTTCCACTGAGGTTGCAGGAGGATAAGAGTGTTGGGAACTTGTAGCTTGTAGAGTTCGATGGCTGGGATGGGAGAAATGGAGCAGGCTACCTCCAGAAACTCTCATGCTGGCTCTCTAGAGAAGCCAGGACAGGTGGAGGAGGGGCCCAGAGTTTTGCCCCAGTATGATGGGCCTAGCAATTGTAGTGTCTCACCAGGTGGCTGGCCACCCACCTCTTGGATCTCTTTGTGTAGTAGCAATCTTTATTTTAGAGTTCCACTGAGGCTTCACAGGGGATAGGACAGTTTGTGGGCAGGGTGGAACTTGTAGTTTGCAGGGTCCCATGGTCAGGATGGGGGTAATGGAGCAGCCTCCATGCAGGAAACTCTCCTGCTGACTGACTAGAGAAGATGGGGCAGGTGGAAGAAGAACCCAGAATTGTACACCTGCATGGAGGGTCTATGGAGTGGGGTGTTCCACCAGGTGCCTGTTTACTCATCTCTTGGTCCTTTTTGGGTAGTAACAGGCTGTCTTTCAGAGTTTTACTGAGGTTTCAGGAGGATAGGAGAGTTTGGGGGTGGGGTCAGACTTGTAGCTTGGAGTGTCCCATTGGTGGAATGGGTGGAATGGAGCACCCTACCTGCAGGAAACTTTCCTGCTGGCTAGCTAGAAAAGCTGATGCAGGTGGGGGAAGGGCCCAGGATTTTCTCCCAGTATGGAGGGCCTAGACAGTGGGGTGTCCCACTGAGTGGCTGATCACTCACTTCTTGGTTTTATCTGTGTGGTAGCAATCTGTGTTTCAGAGTTCTACTGAGGTTGAGGGGGATAGGAGGGTTTGGGTGGGAGGTGGGACTTGTAGCTTGCTGGGTCCAATGGTCAGGAGGGGGTAATGAACTACCAAGGTAACTCTTATAAAGAAAACATTCAGTTGGGATGAGTTGCTTGGAATTTTAGAGTTTCAGTCTATTATGATGATTTGGAACATGGCAAGCAAACATGGCGCTGGAATTGAAAGCACTACATTTTGACAATAAGGCAGAAGGAAGTCGACTAACACACTGGGAAATATCCTGAGCATATGAAACCTTAAAGCCCACCCCAACAGTGACACACTTTCTCCAACAAGGCTGTAACCAATGCAGCAAAGTCTCACCTTATAAAATTACCACACTTTATTAGATAATGCGGGCCAATTACATTAAAAGGGTTACATTCCATTCCCTGTCCTTCATAACCTTGTAATGATATTGTAATGCAAAACTCATTTAGCTCAACTTAGAAGGTCGTCATTGTTGATAACAATCTCATTGTTTTCAAAATTATTGTTTATTTTTATTTATCAATCCCATTTCCCCCTCCCTATTCTATTTCTACTCCCCCCACTTTCCCTCTTCCCCACGCCTATCTGCTCCTCAGAGTGTAAGGCCTTCCTTTGCTGGAAAGTCAACTCTGTCTGAGCTATGTTTTAAAGTCCAAAGTTCAAAGTCTCTTCTGAGATTCATGCAGTCTCTTAATTGCAATCACTTGCAAAATCAAAATCAAAAAGCAGATCGCATACTTTTAATATTTAATGTCACAGAATATGTATTACCATTCCGAAAACCAGAACAGGGAGCATATCAAGGAGAAACTGGACCAAAGTATGTTCAAAAAACAGCTGGGCAAACTCCAAACAATGCATCTCTATGTCTGATGTCAAAATGTTCTCCATGTCTCCAACTCCATTCAGCTTTGTTGACTGCAACACAATTCTTTCTCTTGGGCGGGTTAGATTTCAGTTTGCAGATCTCCTTAGCAGGTATTCCAGAATTCTGCCATCTCTAACATCTTGTGTTCTCCAAGACAATCCAGGCTTCAAATTCACAGATTTATGCAATGATATTTCTACTAGGCCTCCATTCAGGAACACTACTTAGACATGTCTGGCCTTAGTGGCTTCATTCCATGACTATTTTCTTCTATCCTTAAAATTAAAACCAGAAACACAAGGACAAACTTGACAATTTTTGTTGCTTGCTGGGACTGGACCATGGCCCTCTCATTCACTTACATCTTCAACAACTTTCTGTCTTTCGCTGTCTAAGCTTGGCTACCCTGAAACTTGGTCTATGTACCAGGCTGACCTCAAACTCAAATATCTGTCAACCTCTGCTCTCCGAGTGCTGGGACTATATATGTGGGCTCCACACTACCAGTCTCTAAGCTTCTCTGAAGTTTCTTTCTTCTTCAAATTGGAAAGTTATCTGGGTGGCATCTTGCTCTGGGTAACACACACTTTATTCCATTTCTTAGTACATTTATCTCTTTGAACACAGGATTTAGCTTCATTCTACTTCCTTGTCTTCCTTTTCTCCTCAGAACTTACTTTTTGTAATGTGCCTTGTTCAGGTTGCTTCTTTTTCGTTATAAATACTCAATAGTGTTACCACTAAAACCACATAACAGAGTCTATACTAGGCTGTTTTGAGGTTTGCTCTTGCCATTGAATTAGTCCAAAACTCTTCTCTTTATCCTCAGGCAAAATGTTTGAACAAAGGCAAAATACAGTCAGTTACTTCACCAAAATATAACAAGAAGAATTTCTAGACAACATGTTAAAATTCTTCTCTTTTGAAAACTCTTGAGTGAGCCCCCAACAACTCAAATAATACTTAGCGCCTCTGTCTTCCATGCTCTTACTAGTAAGACCCAGTAAGTAAAGCATTTCATTGCTTTTGTAACCCAAAGTACCAGAGACCAAATTCCTTCAAACAAACACATGGTCAGGCTTATCACAATAGTATCCCAGTCCCTGGTACTAACTTCTGTCTTGAGGTTGATATTGCTGTGAAATGTAGCCATTACCACAGCAACCCTTATATAAAAATATTCAATGGAGTCAGCACTTTTACAGTTACAGAGGTGCAGTCCATTATTGTCATGATTTAGAGCATGGTGGTATGCAAGCAGACATAGTGCAGGAAGTGAGAGTACTACATCTTAACTATGACACAGTAGGAAGTCGACTGAAATACTGGGAAACATGAAACCTCAAAGCCCATGCCCATGGTGTCACACATCCTCCAACAAGGCCATACCTACTCCAACAAAGTCACACTTCCTAATAATGTCACCGTCTATGACATTATGGGGTCCAATTACATTCAAACTACTACAGCAGGTATACCCTGGAAGTTAATGACGATTCTTCAGTGTTTCTCTTCATTGGCATTATCTGTAGGCTATAGATATGTTCAACCACCAGCTGCAGGATTTCTGATATAATTGGGCAGTATATAAAATATTTTAGAGAGTTCTTGTGCAATACTAATATACAGCTCAATGTGGATTGACTTTCATTATTATGTGTGTCATTGAATTTTCTGCCATGGCTAGAATGGAATCATATACCTATTCAGTATTTCTAATGCATCCGACAGAATATTCCTTTCATGAATGTATGATAATAACTGTAATAAGGCAGGGGAAATACCAGTTGTTATGTATGTTCAGTTCTACCCCTAGAATGCTATGATACAACTACTAACTATGAATTCCAGGGAAACTGATCAGATCTCTCTCTCTCTCTCTCTCTCTCTCTCTCTCTCTCTCTCTCTCTGTCTTTCTCTCTCTCTCACACACACACACACACACACATGAAATCCTTATATAACCACACAAGGAAGTTCCCGAAAATACCCACAATCCAGTGTTAGTTTCAAATCTGTCAACGTAGTGCCCATGTAGCAAAAATAAAAGATTATTTTTAGTATTGATTTAGAAAAAAAAGTGAAAACATCCTCAAGTCTAACAGCCATGCATCAGCAATTTTCACCCAGAGGAGAATTTGTGCCCCAAAGGAAAAGTGGTACTTTGCTTTTTTCCACTTGGAGAGTTGTGAAAAGGTAAAGGCCATAAGTACTGGTATCAGGACATGTTCTAGCTCAGTGAAGCTACACACAGCAATGGATGATCTGGTTCTCAATGTCAATATTACCAATGATATTGAGAAACACTTTTCTTAATTATAAGATAGCAGCTTAGGGACGTGTACTGTTTCTTTCTTTATAAAACATTTAACATTATATGGATGGTACAGTAGGTGCCTATGCATAGATGTATATATGTAAGTCAGAGAACAATTTTGAAAGTCTATTTTCTCTTCTCATATGATGTGTGAGTGATTTCTTTCTAATATGTTGATTTCATTGGTTAATAAAGAAACTACCTTGGCCCATTTGATAGGCCAGCCCTTAGGTGGGTGGAGTAGACAGAACAGAATGCTAGGAAGAAGGGAAGTAAGCTCAGATGCAGTGAAGCTCCGGCCCAAGATGGATGCAGGTCAGACATGCTGAATTTTTCCCGGTAAGACACCACCTCGTGGTGCAACACAGATTAATAGATATGGGTTAAAGCAAGATATGAGAGTTAGCCGGTAAGAGGCTAAAGTTAATGGGCCAAGCAGTGTTTAAATGAATACAATTTGTGTGTTGTTATTTCGGGGCATAAGATAGCAAGGCAGCTGGGAGCTGGGTGGGAACCCAGCCCGCTCCTCCTCCCTATACTCATATGTAGGCTTTGGGTACTTAACTCAGGTCTTTGGATTTGGCATTCCACCAGCATCATAGGAATGATTTCTTAAGGTAAAATCTTATCAGTGAAAGTAAATTAATGAGATGAGTGTTCTACTGACAAAATCCTCTGCTATGAAAAGCTTAATGATTAAGATATAGAAAAAGAAGGGAAATGTTCCCAAATTATACAAGCTGGAAGTAAGGCATTTGTAGTTCTGAGGGTATAAAGTCCATTTTCTCACTGTGTTCATTAAACGATACTGATTGACACTGTAAAAGCAGTTCACTAAAACCTTAGTGACTGCTTGTTGGGTCTCATTAGTGTTAAAAATGTCAAAGTCACGGAACCCCTCAGTAAACCACCTCAAAATGGGCCAAATCTATTGGATATTCGAAGTTTAATACTGACTCAATTGTGGGAGCAATTTACAGTTTTTATATTGTACAGTCATGAAATCAGAAGAATAGTCTTTCTAATAATGTAGTTTGCTGCCCTTTGAAAAGATTATCCCTACTGAATTTTGAGCCTCTGTTGAGGAAACCAGCATTGCAATGTAGACATGAAATTACCTGTCAGACTAGAGTGCTGATGTTTCCTTGGGATGAAACAATGTCTGCTAACATTTGCACCCGGAGTCTGATACTGAAGTACAAAAACGTTTCTTGATAACATGAAAGCTGGGAATAGGCAGAAGCAAGGCCCCAGGGATCAGGCAGACTGATGGTGTCTGCTTTCTTATGTTCCCTTCCTCCCTCTTAAGCCTGCTGTATTTCCAAAGTTCAGAACACATTATTTGAGGGTTGCAGGGGACTCTGTGAGAAGCCAGAGAAAAGTATTTGACCTCTTGCTAACAATGTTCTTTCTAAAAATGGAAAATAATGAGGTTTACTAATGATTGATATCTGACTTTGACACTTGGTTTGTCTCTGCCAGATGCTCACGTATCACATTATGTCCCAGAGGAAAGTCTGACCTCTCCTCAGTAGTGACTAGTCACATTAGTCTGTTTGCTGTCAACAAATTGCCTGGGACTGTGGTTTCCATACACAAAGATAAGTAATTTAGCTGGCTTAAAGTGTAGAATTTTTCCACATTGAATATAAGCACAGGGCATGAATGTGGTATCTTTTACTGTCCAGCAAATTTTGTTGCGTAATCCCTACCAAAGCAAAGAGAAGTAGTTTAAATTAGACATGCCATATTTATTTTTTTTGAAAATGATTTATGTTGATGTGATAAACTTCTATCTCATGGTAGTAAATAAAAATTCATACACATGTAATCTGTGGCTATAATATTAAGCTATATTTTAAAAGAAGAAGAAATTGCAGAAAAAATAATACTATGAAGAGCATGCTCTTTCTGATTGTGTTGAGTTTTACTTTGAGGAGTGTTTTGTTTTTATTTTGTGCTTGTGTGTTTGTGAGAAAGAACGTAAGGTTGGTTGGATAGTGGGGATTGTCTGGGAGGAGTTTGGCAGGGTGAAGCATGATAAAATATATTGTACAAAACTTGTATAAAAACATGGGGAAATGGAATACTATTTAAAATATTTCTATTATTTTCCCACTTCAATGTCTGGGGGTATAACTTTGAAAATTATGTTACTTGGGTTCTTTTTTAAAGGAAAAGGAAAAGTTGGACCAATCAAGATTTAGTAATCTTCATAGACCAAGGGAAAAAAAAAGAATAGGAGGCATAGAGGGTTAATAACTATATTGAAACAGTGTTTTTGAGTCACAACAAGGTAATTGCACATATGATTCACAGGAGCTACAACAACATGCATAAGACCTGCTCAGGCTCAAGCAGGCAAAGTCCTTCCATACAGTGAGAAGGGGTAGGATAAAAGTTCTATTCACAGTTGAAGATATTTTAGTTCAAATGTATAGTTACTGGGAAAAGAGTTAATATTCTTTAAAGATTTGGTTCTTGGTAGGTAAACCATGCTCCAGTGGATAATCTCCCACTTATACTCTGTATGGACAGTGCAGACTGAACTGAATGGATTTTTAAAACAAAATAAAAGAGGGCACCAAGGTATGTGGGTAGAGAAAGCATATGGACTTTGGAGAAGTTAGGAAAGGGTACATAAATATGATCAAAATATATTGTATAAAAGTCTTGAAACATTTAAATATTTAAACTAAAATAAACTGAAAATATATTTTGAAAATCTCAAAATTAGTTACCTTTGATATTAGATTGATTTTCTAAAGTATTTACATATTTTATGAACATATTTTGATCCTTTATAGTGGTTTTCTATTTAATTCATAACAAAATTCAGTGATCTGTAGACAAATCAGCTTCAAACCTGAACTTCTAAAACCATTAGGTAAAAAAAAATATATAAAGTTCTATATGTGATATAGACATGGTAAAACTGTCTAAATAAGATACCCCACCAAAGGCCAGGCCAGCACCTTGAACTCCAGGCCACTCTAGCCAGAATACCAGAAAGAAAATCAAAATGATATAAGAAAACACCCATCCAGCAAAGAAAGTCAGAAATCTTTAACTAGACCTATGAGCACTCCAAATCCAGATGATGAGATGCCAGTAGAAGAACATGCTCAACAACAGTCAGGGAAATATGTCATCACAAGAGTCCAGCCATCTCACTACAGCAAGATGTAAATATTCAAATACAGTTGAAAAACAAGAAAATGACATTAAAACTAACTATGAACATAATAGAGGTCCTTAAAGAGGAAAAGAAGAAATCCCATAAAGACATTGAGACAACAACAAACAAAAATATGGAGGAAATTTTAAATTCCTTAAAAAAATGTCAAGAAACCCGAGTTGGGGGAAAAAACAAACACAAATTTGAAGTGAATGAATAAAACTGTTCAAGATCTGAAAATGGAAACAGAGGTAATAACGAAAACATAAACAGAGGAAATTCTGGAATTGAAAAATCTACGTAAGCGAACAGGATTTATAGATGCAAGCATCGCCAACAGAATACAGGACATGGAGAAGATAATCTCAGGCATTGAAGATACAATAGAAGAAATAGTTACATTGGTCAAAGAAATGGATAAACCTAAACATTCCTGACACAAAACATCCAAGAAAACTGGGCCACTAAGAAAAGACCAAACCTAAGAATAATGTGAATAGAAGAAAAGAGAAGATTCCTAGCTGAAAGCCATAAAATATTTTTAAACTATCATTAAAGAAAAATTTACCTAACCATAGGTTTCAGAAGGACTTGCCTATAATGTATAAGAACGTTAAAGATCACCAATTTGATTAAACCAGAAAAGAAATTTCCTGTGCCACATAATAAAGGTACTAAACACACAGAACAAAGAAAGCATATTAAATACTTCAAAGGAAAAAGGCCAAGTAACACGTAAAGTCAGACTTATTAAAATTATACATGATTTTTTTTATTGGAGACCCTAAAAACTAAAAGGGACTGAACTGATGTGCTTGGGACACTAAGAGACCACAGATGCTATCCCAGATTAATGTACCCAGCACAACATTCAAGCAACATATATGGAAAAAAAAAACCAAGATATTTTTGGTAGAGTCAAATTTAAAGAGCATCTGTATACAAATCCAGCCATACAGAAGCTATTAGCAGGAAAACTGCAACCCAAGTAGGTTAAATACACCTATGAAAAACACAGGAATAAAGGAATCTCATACCAGCAAAACTCAAGAAGGGAAAAAGAAGAGTCATACACATACACACACACACACACACACACAGTGTCACCACAGTGACACACACAGTGTCACCACAAACGACCACAGCCATTGAACCTCCATAAATAATAAATAATGCTGCCATTTTTTATCGGTTGCCCAAAATAATTAATTAATAACCTTATTGTTGAATACACCATACACTTTGTAGGTCATAGGGAAATCAGATTACAACTGATTTGAATCCTCTTTCCTGCTGTCCATTGTTCAAAGTGCAGAAAGTCACTATAAAAATAACTACTGGGGAAAAATCACCAATAGTATTACCGAGCTGTGAATGCTACAAATTAAAATGATAATCTGCTGATCAATATGTGACAAGTAGTACAATGTTGGTGTGACTGTTATAGGAACATCAAATTGCTTTCTTATTGATCTTAGGCTCACTCTATAGGAATAACTCTTTCCTAGCATTGCAAACATCATTGAAAGTCATGGCTAGAGAGGTTATATAGGCCTTAGTGTGGAACCTACTGCTGCTGTTTTATTATATGGGCATGGTGTTTATCTTCTAGGTATTTATATTTATGCCCATTGATCCATGTTGATTTCAGCATGTATCAAAGCTGCAGTAGGTAATGATTAATGCAGAGATTTGTAAACTGGTAAATATGTTAAGAGCAAGTGATTTTTGCTCAGTCCTCAATGGGACATTTGTATAGTACCACTGTTCACAAAGCTCAAACAGAAGAGAAATAAAGTAGTAGTGGATACTGGAAAGAAGTATGGTGAAATGCTGTTTCTTAAATATGACATTGTTGTTGAATCACTGAATTTATAGTGCTGCAGAAGACACCTGTACATTACCTACACAATACTGAGTGCATCAGTATCCTGTAGTAGTTGGGGGAAGGCTAGAAAGGTCATCCTCCCTAAGGGATATCCCAATACCATTTTTTTTTCTGATAAATGCACATAGTATTAAAATTACTCCTAATTTCTACTCTTATAATAATAGATTCCTATTGAAGTAGATAGCAATTAACACAGAAATCTTTAATGGGTCTATCCACAAAAAATAATAGATCATAAGTGTTCAGCCCTTGATGGGACATATGTAACATACTTCTCCCCCAAGGTTCAGGAATTTTCATGAAAAAGATCACAGAAAGTTTTTAAGAGCTAGAGGTGCCCATCACTGAGGAAACACTTTCTGAGACACAAAAGAACAGATGTATTTAGGAATTCAGATTGATTACAACAGTACATACAAGGTCTTCACAAGTTCTAAGCAGAAAAAAAAATCTCAACATAGAAAGGAAGGTGCCAGAAAATTCCACCACTAGCTGAGAAACAATTGAAATTTGATAGCTGCCTGTGGAGGAAGAGTCAGTTTTCTTTAATGACACTTGGTAGGCTAATCAAACACTACAGTAGGTCCCACTTCCAAGATAAGCTGGGCAACACCAGCTAGATTCAATGAAGGAAATAAAAGAGGAAGAAATCTCAAAGACGAGTGGGAAGATATGGGATGGTTTTGAAGATTATATAGAAGAGTAATGTGAATCTGTTTAAAATGTATGATATTCTGAAATAAATAATAAAATTATTGTTAAAACAATAAGTAATAATTTGCTTAGCCTTGCTGAGAAAAGCAATAGCTTTTGAGTAGTTGTTATTTCATGTACAAACACAAATACATTCAGCATTTAAATTAACTTTTGAGAATTTTATACATGAATATTGTTAATTTAAATTTAAACTAGATTTCTATTTTAACTTTTCCTCCCTCCAATTCATTCCACATATCGCCTAGCATCTTTCAAATTTATTACCTCTTCAATATTATGGTTATACACAAATACATGTACATACATGCAAGCAAAACATTCACATAGAATAAAAACTTTTCAAGCGAACTATTAAGGTGATATAGTTTTTGAGTTTATTCTAGGTAATTATCCTTAAGCCCACAGATAACTATAGCTCTTACCTTTCACCAAGGAAA
>NW_026068308.1:105542-109323 GCF_014885135.2 Alexandromys fortis
ATATGTCCCTGGAGAAAGCTGATTCTTCCTCCCTCAGTACCCATTGAATGTCTATAGTTCTTCATCTAAGACTGTGGAATTGTGGAATTTCCCACATCCATGTTGGAACATCAACTAGTATAGCCAGTATGAAGATCATGTTTATTGAAACATATTGGTTCCTAAAATCTTCCTGCACTATTTCTACAACATTCCAAGAGCTTTAGTTTTAGGAGTTGCATTGTAGGCATACCAACTGGGGATGATTTCCCACTGTCATTTATTTTGTACATTTTGAATGAATGTGGATTTCTATATTGGTCTCTATCTGCTACCAAAAAAAGAAGCTTCTTTAGGGAAGGCTACATATGTCCTTGGGTTTAAGAATAAATACATAGAATACAGTTATACATGCTATTGACTTAAGATCTGACTTTTTTTTAAAAAAGATTAATTTAGTTTATTTGTGTATTTATATGTTTGACTGAAGGTATGTGTATGCACCTTTTGAGTGCAGTGCCTTCAGAGGCTAGAAAAGTGTGTCAGATCCTCTGGAACTAGAGTTAGAAATCATTGTGAGTTGCTGTGTGAATGCTGGAAATCAAACTTGGTTTCTCTGGAAGAACAGGTTGTGCTCTTCTCTTAACTTCTCAGCCTTCTCTCAAGCTCCAAGAATTAACTTTTAAAATGGGAAACTTTAAACTAATGAGTTTTATCAAGTGTATTAATTAGGGTTTTTAATATTGTGAAGAGATACCATGACCACGGCATCTCTTATAAAGGATGATATTTATTGGGGTGGCTCACAGTTTCAGAGTTTCAGTCCATTATCATTATGTCAGGGAGTTTGGTGGATATAGGCACAGTATTGGAGAAATAGCTGAGAGTCCTACATCTTGCCAGTATTAGGAATTCTATAGAGACTTTGAGTGGTATCCTGAGCACAGGAAAGTGCAACACACTTCCTCGCACAAGGCCATGCCTATTCCAGCAAAGCCACACCTTCTAATAGTGCCATCCTGTTTGAGATTATGGGGCCAATTACACTCAAAGTATCATATCACGGCAATTTCAAAAATATAATTTTATATTGTTGAAATTTTCTTGGTTGGCTTTCTAACCAGCACCCAAATAAAGACACAGAGACATTATTAATTATGAATGCTTTATCTTATCTTAGGCTTGTCCCACTAGCTCTTTTAACATAATTTAACCTGTATGTATTGATTTATGTTTTGCCTTGGAGCTTTTTACATTTCTTTTATTCTGTATATTGCACTTTCTTGCTTCCTCTTTCTCAGCCTGTCTGGTCTCTGGTGTCTCCCTGTTGTCTCCTTTTATTTCTTCCCAGAGCCTAAATTCCTCTTCTTATGTAAAATAGCAACACGTGTTTACATAATTAAACAAATGCAACACATCTTTACATAATTAAATATTTCACAACATAAGAAACTGCAACATATCTTTGAATAGTTAAACAAATAATCTTCAACATAAATGCAACAATTTATGCAGAGATAAAATTTTGGAATATTTCTCATTTTGTCTAAATAAAAAGAAAGGTTTTAGTTTTAACATAGTAAGACTGTATACAATAAGAACAATTATCAAGTTAGAATCACATTTACAATATCCAGTCCATTGCATTTGGCAAATTCAGAGAAAATACTCCATTATCTATCCTATCTTCATGAGTGCAAAGCTGTGAACCTAATTTGCCTTTTATTCTAATTTGTATTACCAACCCAAAAATAACTGTTAAGATCTCGAACATTTTCTTACATAAAAAATTTAAACTTTTATAATTCTCAGCCTTGCAAACTTTACATCTATTTTGTAAGTTTCTTTTCTGAATTAAATAATAAGAAAAATTATAACTATTTATTCCATCAGAGATCTAATAATAATATAGTATTACCTGAGTAAACAGGAAGTACCGAGAAAGCAACTTCCAGAACTATAGAAATGACAGAAACAGCTGACTGCCTGGAAAGTCACCACTTTTTTTTTTTTCTGCAGGATTGGGGTATCTGTCTTCTGTCTACAGGCCTAGAAGATCTGATAGCATTTCTGTAAAGTAGGAATTTTTAAGGACTACTCCACCTTGTCTTTGAAAATTTTGAGTCTTTTTCCTTTGTATACTGCTTTTCCAGTTTGTAAAGTGTACTGCAAGCAGTCAAGACAAGAATTTTTTAACCAAATGGCTAGATTTACAAAATGAAAGAAAACTTCATGTGGAAGTTCTTTTATGCCCATCAACATTTTATGAAATAGATTGATGCTGCCCGGAGCAGATATGTCTTGCATCATGGAGAGCCTTAAATTATTGAAAAGTCTTGAATGCCATACATATACTGTAGGTCTCTGAAACATATGGTGGTCACAGTCTATATAAAATATATCTGTATAAACTTGAAAATAGACCTAACATGACTATACATTTATTTTTTATAGATGAATAACTACTAACCTTCATTTTTAATTATTCTAAAGAGTTTGTAGTAATAGCTTTCAAAGTCTAGAACTTTGTAGTACATTTTTACATGAGTTGCATAGGTATAATACCTAAAATAAGAGTAGAGACATATATATGGTATAAAAAATATAATCTTAAATTTGTATCAGTATACAAAAGTTCATAACAATGTAAAATATTGGAGATGAATAGTTGTCTTTTTATCCTACAATCCTATATCTCCACTAAATCATAACAATCATTCGTAAACCACCAAATGACCATAAACCACCCATCCTAAGGAATGTAGGTGTTGTGTTCTCTAGCATGCTTCCTGTTGTCTGGGAATGACTACTTTCTTCGGGGTACTCTGAGAAAATTGTGATAATTGTCAAGTCCTCAGAAAAATAGCTATAACACTTCTTGTTCAATTTCTGTGTAATTGTAAAGTTTTACTCTGCATCTGTAGCATTCTGTGACCACGTGAGTCAAATGTTAAACTCCTAAGTGGCAGCTATGATCTCTGCCATAAGGCTCTGGTGGTTGTCTTTACTCCTTCTTCAGATCTGTGAGAGTCAAGCTTTAAGCCCATAGGCTTGGCCAAGAGAGGCATTTAATTGGGAGCTGTGTTTAACCCAAAGATGAATTTAACTACCCAGTTCTAGGAAGTTGGTGCCTGCAGTCGTTTTCACTTAACTTGCTGTTTCTATTTACCATGCCAGCTGCTCAAGTGTTCTGTTGCACAGCAGAGCCTCTTAAAAAAGGCCTATCCATATGATCGGGCATCTCTTGGGTATATTCCCAAGAGTGGCATTGCTGGGTCCAGGGGTAGGTTGATCCCGAATTTCCTGAGAAACTTCCACACTGCTTTCCAGAGTGGTTGCACAAGTTTGCATTCCCACCAGCAATGGATGAGGGTACCCCTTCCTCCACAACCTCTCCAGAAAAGGCTATCATTGGTGTTTTTGATTTTAGCCATTCTGACAGGTGTAAGATGATATCTCAAAGATGTTTTGATTTGCATTTCCCTGATCGCTAAGGAGGTTGAGCATGATCTTAGGTGTCTTTTGGCCATTTGAACTTCTTCTGTTGAGAATTCTCTGTTCAGATCAGTGCCCCATTTTTTATTTGGGTTAATTAGCATTTTAAAGTCTAGTTTCTTGAGTTCTCTATGTATTTTGGAGATCAGACCTTTGTCTGTTGCGGGGGTGGTGAAGATCTTCTCCCAGTCAGTGGGTTGCCTTTTTGTCTTAGTGACAGTGTCCTTTGCTTTGCAGAAGCTTCTCAGTTTCAGTAGGTCCCATTTATTCAATGTTGCCCTTAATGTCTGTGCTGCTGGGGTTATAC
>NW_026068308.1:110132-212160 GCF_014885135.2 Alexandromys fortis
AGGGAGGGAAAAGGGAGAAGGGGAGGGAAATGGGAGGCGGGGAGGAGGCGGAAATTTTTTTTCAATAAAAAAAAAGCCCTATCCTTTTTTTTTAATTATTTTTTATTTTTTTACCTTTCTCAGACCCTATGTGAAAATTTGGTTCTCATGTTGACGGCAATTTTCAGTTGGAATTTTCTGAGGGCCACCAAATAAAGACCTGGAGACTTATTAATTATGAGTTCTTGGCCATAGCTTAAGCTTGTCCCACAATCTCTTTTAACTTAATTTAACCTGTTACCAATCATGTATGCTTGGCTTTAGAGCATCTTACCTTTATTTCATTCTGTATGTCCTACTTTTCTTCTTTCTCTGTATCTGTCTTGCTGGTACTAGTATGTTCTATTATAAGTTATCTAATAAACTCAATTTTCTACCCCCAAGATCTTTTCACATCTTTAACAATCCCTTTCTAGTTATGACGTAAAAACACAAAATTAAACATACACAAATACACCTGCTTCAAATTAGCTTTTAAACATAAGAGAAAAACAAATGAGCTTTATGTTACTTAATATAGTACATTATTTACATCCAACCCTGATGTTAATATTGAATTTGTCAGTCTACTATATATGTACTTAAAAACTGTTTATTGAGCTACAATATAGATATCATAAACTTCACTGTTTAAATTAGGATTTAATGTGATTTGTGTTTCATGATCATAGGGGTCATGATCTAAGACCAACTGTAAGTATTTATTTAGTTAACACCCAAATGGGAAGGAAAAAGAGAATCAGCCTATAGTGGCATTTCATTTGTATTTTCATAAATAAAGCTTGCCTGAGGATCAGAAAAGTAAAACAGATACTCTGGTCAGCCTTACAGACCAGGCAACAATGACACATACCTTTAATCACAGTAGCTAGACTCTTTTGTCATAGAAACCAGGCAGTAATGATGCACACCCTTATTCCCAGAACTAGAAAAAATTATAAAATAGAGTGAGACAAGCTCTCAGGCTCAGTCTCATTCTAAGGTTTACTGAAGGCAAGATCACCATTTTTTGACTGAGCTCAAGGTAAGAGTCAGTGGATGGATTCCTTGCTTTTCTGGTCTTCAGGTTGAACCCCAGTATTGGTCTCTGAGTTTTTAATTAATTGTGCTTCATCAGCCATTTTCAAAAGTAGTCATTAGACAACATACAATTTGTTGTCCTTAAATAGTAGAGGGATAGGAGGCTAAAAAGACATGGTCTATTGCTAAAGTCTTCCATCCCAGAACTATTGAGGTTCTTTAAAAAGCCTCTGCCAAAAAACTCTGAAGTCAGAATAGATGACAGACAAGAGACTTGGCTGTCTTGTACATAAATATACTGAAACAAAGTCTTAAGCATTACATTTGACAGAAACCATCGACATTAATGGAAAATGAGTCGGTGCTTTTGCTATAAAAATAATTCACAAGAGGAAAACTATTTAGTAAACAGTATTTCTTGTCTACTCACTAAGCCAAAGAAACAGTCTTCTTACTTCTGAACTTTAAAACATAAATATTTTACAGTATGTCTATTTATCAGAATCTGCATATTATTTTAGAAGTTAATTTACCATCTTGAATGTTGATGAAGGAATTCTACTTTAGTTAAGCAACATATTTGTGATTGCCAGAAAACAAAAATGTTTTCTCTTCTTGTCTATCTCTGTCTCCCCACGTGTGTGTGTGTGTGTGTGTGTGTGTGTGTGTGTGTACATCCCAGCTAACTAACATTTGCTGTCTAAAATCTCTGTTTGGATTAGTTTTTAAAAATGATTTTCCCGGTATCTATATTTATATGTTAGTAACATCATTATCATTTCTGTCTCTTCTTTTGGGAACATTATTATAAGAGTTTTGTAGCAGAAAAATTAAATGCAAATGAATCAGGAAGATTCTTTAAATGAACCTTAAGCTTATTAAAATAGTTGAGTCATTTTTGTTTCACTCTCATGAGGGCAATAAAAGATGCACTTAGTCAATGTCGTTTTCACTTTATAATTTTTTCCATCTCCCTAACCTGAAGAAAACTTCAGAGATTTTCCATCTAAGGGATTCAAACATATGTGTCTTACTATTGCTTAGTTTTTATTTTTTATTATAATTTTAGTTTTCTTTTGCATAGTGACAGTCAAAATGCTTGAGATAGTAACCAAAATGCTTGATTTCCTCTTCATCATTAATTATGGTGCTTTTTCTCTGTTTACCACTTACATATTTTTCTGATCTGGACTTTCATTACAATAAGGTCACTCTTTTTAACTTGATAAATAACCATTTGGTAATTGTAGGATTTTTAAATACACTGATTTATTTTTGGAAATTAATTTTTGGATATAAGCCAGTTTTCAAAACCAGGATAATAAACATATTTTCAGTCTATGACCACACAATGGTCCTGAGTTCTGTCAGCAGAGACAAGCTAGTAGTGTCGTTTTACTCTCCTATTTATTCTCTCAGATGCAGGTAATCATTGGACAATATACAGTCTGTTTAAAATAGACAAATGTGACTTCTAAGTACAATGGGTAGTCAAATGAATGCCTTTAGTGTCCTACATAGACACAATGAAGTGGCTTTAGGCATTTGAACTTTAATTATACAATGTTTTTGTTTTATCCAGATATTTGGGTAAATTTATATTTAAACAGATCATGCCAGACACTTCCCCCAATCTTTAATACTTCCTCATAATAATTAACTACTGACTCTGATATATCTATCCTGTTGATGAAGATAAATAATAGAATAAGACAGTTTCTATAAGAATGAAAATAAGCAATAATGACTTAGGCATCTGTATTTCTTTTCTAGATTGTACTCATTTGGAGATTATAATCCTATGAACAGGAAATTTCCAGTGTCTGATGATGTTGCCACAATATATTTTTAAAATAGATTCTGGTTTTGAAAGTTTTCAACTGTCTCTGAAACGTTGTTAAAAAAACTCATGTCACTTTCTTTCCTGACATTATACTCATCTGTAAAAACTACTTATTCCTTCTGTTTCTCTCTCAAAGCTGATCTTAAAGGGTGGCTAGAGGCTTTAAATTAGTGAGAATTGTCTATTTCATGTACACATAAAATATTCAGACATCTTCTCTCATATAAGAAGATTAATTATATGTCCAAACTTCTTGGAAGAGGAGCACTATTTTCCTTTGGAATACTGATGTATTTTAAAAAAGAATAAACACAAAATGAAATTAAAGGTTAAATAATATTAACTCAAAGGATAGACACTATTTGGAGTGATACTAAATTAATTGACAAAAGAAAAGTGATATTCTAATCAATTTTAGAAAGAGATGGCTAATTTTGACATGATGCATATGAACAAGTAATAATAAAATATGTTAACTTCACGGCATATAATTCTAAATAAAATATACCATAAAATGTAAGAATATATGCAGTTTTAAGTTTTTGATTGTGGAACAGAAGCTGGGTGGGTGGAGATATGTGGGACCTAAATAGAACAGCGAACATACTTTTATATTTCATTTCGTTACATGGGTGAAAATTACTAAGGAGAATGAGTTACAGCCGGCCAAATAAGCACCAATTCTTTTTGGTAAAGATGATGCAATGCTTCATGGGTAATCATATTCTCTATCAGCAAGCAAAATGGAATCTCAAGAGAAAGAGGTCATCAGTTACCATGTAATTTTGGCTAATCATACCTCTCTTAGATGGAACTTTCCCAAAATTTAACTTCCTTAAACACATATTGCTTTTCTTTAATTGGTGTTCTATAATAGATAGCCTATGTTCGAGAAAAAGTTCTGAGCTTTTGCAATTTTATGCTCACTTATGATGGCTGTCGACCAAGAGTACATATTTAATTTCATAGTTTGTAGTACCATTCAAGCATTGACGGATTTGAGATATACTTAACAACAGAAATACTGAAGGAGGTGGCATCTCTCTGGGCTTCTTTTCATTATTTTCCAACATACAAAAATGTTTTATAACAAAACCTGAATGGCTGGCACAATGATTCATGTTCTTTTTGTAAGAAGATATAGTGTATTTTGTGTTTTTCAGTTAAGGAAAGAAAAAAACCAAATATTTAACATATTTTGTCCTTTGATTCAATTACATATTTGTCATTGACAAATTTGAATTAAAAAATAAAAGAGTAAATTTTGAATCAAATAGTTAAATAAAAATTATTAAACTGAAGAATTTAAGGTAATTTTAGATCACTAAATTCATTCTGCTATAATAATTATATTAAAAAGAAATAAAAAGAATATTTCTCTACGTAATAATATTTGAAATGACTCATGAAAATATCACAGACCATGTCAGCTCTTAACAAAATACTGTATGAGTAGGAAAAAAATCACAAAATAGAGGGAATATAGAAATCTATGAAGGACGCTACAAAAATATCAAGGGCCCATCCACATGAAGTGAAAGTGTTTGGTTTTCATAGTAATAATGTCTATATAAAGAAGAGACACAGTAAAAATTCAAGATATGAGAAAATTATCAAGGTTTAATAAATTGATTTATGGAGATTAAAATTATAACAATAATTTTTTTAAATATAATTTTTTATTGAAAAAAAAAAGATTTCCGCCTCCTCCCCGCCTCCCATTTCCCTCCCCGTCTCCCTTTTCCTCTCCTCTCCCCCTCCCCACACTCCTCTCCCCCTCCCTCTCCAGTCTGAAGGGCAGTCAGGGTTCCCTGCCCTGTGGAAAGTCCAAAGTCCTCCCCGCTCCATCCTGGTCTAGGAAGGTGGACATCCAAACTGGCTAGGCTCCCACAAAGCCAGAACATGAAGTAGGATCAAAACCCCGTGCCATTGTCCTTGGCTTCTCAGCAGCCCTCATTGTCCACCATATTCGGAGAGTCCGGTTTTATCCCATGCTTTTTCAGTCGCAGTCCAGCTGGCCTTGGTGAGCTCACAATAGATCAGCCCCACTGTCTTTTAAATGTAATGATTTAGATATCAAAGTAACTTTAATTGAAACAAATTTCAAAAAAAGTATTTATACTTAATCTTATTTGTCCAGTTGATTAGAACTAAATTTATTTGAGAGGCAAGTCTCTGAACATAATTCTGAGAAATTTTCTCAATTAGGTTTCCTGAAGTTGAAAAGCCTAATCTAAAGGAGGCAGCATGATTAAGTAACTATTCAGATATAAGAAGTTAAAGGAATGCCGGGGATGGTGGCGCACGCCTTTAATCCCAGCACTCGGGAGGCAGAGGCAGGCGGGTCTCTGTGAGTTCGAGACCAGCCTGGTCTACAGAGCTAGTGCCAGGACAGGCTCCAAAGCCACAGAGAAACCCTGTCTCGAAAACCAAATAAAAAAAAAATTCTCACTCGTAAATTCATCTCACCCTTCACTGATATCGAAACCTAGCCTATTGGCCTACCTAAGCAATAGTGGAGAGGCTGCCTTAGCTGGTCTTCCCATGTAATAATATTAAAGACAACCTTAATTGTCATCATAGAACCCTCTTTCAGAACCTAAAGGAAGCAGATCCAGAGATCCACAACTAACCACTGGGCCAAGCTCTCGGAGTACAATTGAAGAAAAAGAGGAATGACGAGCAAAGGGGTAATGACCGTAATGGGGAACCCCACAGAATCAGCTGACCCATACTTGTGGGAGCTAACTGACTCCAAAATGACATAAAGGGATCCTGCATAGGATGGAACTAGAATCACTGAAGTCAAGTGACAATGGTGGGGCTTGGGTATTATGTGGAATCTCTGGCAGTGGGATCAGGTTCTAACCCTAGTGCATAAACTGACTTTTTGGAGCCCATTCTCTGTGGGGAGATATCTTGCTCAGCATAGGCACGGGGTCGGGTGAGGGCCTTGGTACTGCCTCAAGGAGGTGATGGGGCAGAGTGAGTTGACTTCCCAAGGGAGGCCTTACCTTCTCTGACAAGCAGATTGGGGTGGGGGAGGAAGTTGTGGGAGTGGGAGGAGAAGAGGGAATGGGAACTTGGATTGTTTTGTAAAAGAATTAATTAATTAATTAGTTAATTTACTTATTAAATTAATTAATTTAAAAAAGACCAGTGAATTCTCCAGGTCTTCAACATCAAATCAGGACTTTTAAGGTATCAAATCTCTTGGATTGAGCAGTTAATGTCTTCTCAGATTTTCTAGTATGGAGACAGCCATTGTTGTATCAAGATCAGATCCTGTAAGCCAACCAAAGAACTACCTTTAAATATATACATATTGTATCAATTCTCTCGCTATAGAGAACTTGTCTAATCTACTTATACATTGCTTTTCTGTAACTTAATGAACAAGATATTTTCAGTAGTATTTACTAAACATTAGGTTTCGATTATAGTGCTGATTTCTATAGCAATAGAACAAATATAGGCCTCTACAAGTAGTGAATAATGGTTTCTTCCCACTCAACCCCTACAAGTAGAACTGTTTATTTATTTATTTATTTATTTATTTATTTATTTATTTATTTTAATTTCTTTCTTTTTTATTAATATTTTTAGTACAGTCTCTTCTCATTTTACATAGTTATCCAAATTCCAATTTCCATTCCTCCTCCTTCCCAACCCCTCCCATCAACCCTCCATCCACTCCTCATAAAAGGTAAGGCTTCCCATGGTGAATCAACAAAGTCTAACACTTCTAGGCAAGACCAAGGCCCTGCCTCCTAAAGCTAGGCAGAGCACGACATCCCTCCAAAGAGAATGTGCTACAAGATGTCTGTTCAAGCACAAGGGATAAATCCTGGTCCTTCTGCCAGTGGCCCCACAGAATGCCCAATCCTCACAACTGCCCCCCAAAATCAATGGGCAACTATGCATGTTCTATTGCTATCAGTACAGAGTCAGGAAACTTTCACTAGCTCAGTTCAGCTGTTTCTGTGGGTATCATCATAAAAATCTTGACTGTTTTTCTTATATTATCACTCCCCCTTCTCTTGACTGTTCTCCAGAAGCTTGGGCCAGTGCTAGGTTGCAGATTTCTGTATCTTCTTCCATCAGTTGCTGAATGAAGGTTCTATCATGATAACTAAGCAACCTAGATGCCCCTCAACAGAAGAATAGATAAAGAAAATGTGGTATATCTATACAACTGAATAACACTCAATGATAAAAATCAATGACATCTTAAAATTTGCATGCAAATGAAGGGAACTACAAAAAACATCCTGAGTGAGATAACCAAGACACAGAAAAATGAGCATGGAATGTACTCACTCATAAGTGCATAGTAGCTATAATTCAAAGGATAATGAGCCTATATTTCATGACTTCAGAGAAACTAAGTAACAAAGAGAACCCGAAGGGGAACATATATTAATTCCCCTGGGAAGGGGAAATAGACAAGATCTTCTACAAAAATTGGGAGAATGGGGGGTGGGAGAAAAGGGAGGGAAGAAGGGGAGCAATGGGAAGAAGAGGAGAACTTGAGAAAACAGGATGGCAGAGATGAAGAAAGGACACAGAGAACAAGGAAAGAGATATCTTTTTTTGTTTGTTTGTTTGTTTGTTTGTTTGTTTGTTTGTTTTGTTTTGTTTTTCGAGACAGGGTTTCTCTGTGGTTTTGGAGCCTGTCCTGGAACTAGCTCTTGTAGACCAGGCTGGTCTCGAACTCACAGAGATCCTCCTGCCTCTGCCTCCCGAGTGCTGGGATTAAAGGCGTGTGCCACCACCTCCCAGCAGGAAAGAGATATCATGATTGAGGGAACCATTATAGGGCTTGAGAAATTCCCAAGAATCCACAAGGATGACCCCACTTAAGACTCTAAGTAATAGTGAAGAAGGTGTCTGAATTGGCCTTGGCCTGTTGTTAGGTTGATGACTTTCTTACATGTTATCATAGTACCTTTATCCAGCAACTGATGGAAGCAGTGGTAGAGATCTACAGCAGCACACTGAGCTGAGCTCCCAAAGTCCAGTCAAGAGTGGGAGAAGTGAGAATATAAGCAAAGAGATCAAGGCCACTCAAACATCTTACCTGAGCTAATCAGAACCCACCAACTCCAGCCTGACAGGGAGGGAAACAGTATAGGACCAAACTAGGCATTCTCAATGTGAGTGAGTGTTGTGTGGCTGAGAAAGACTGGGGTCACTGGCAGTGACATCAGAATTTAGCCCTCCTGCTTGTATTGGCTTTTTCGAACCCATATTCTTTGGAGGGAGTCCTTGCTCAGGCTAGTTATAGTGGGGCGAGCTTTGGTCCTGCCTCAAAGCAATTTTCTAGACTTTGTTGACTCCCCATGGGAAGCCTTACCCTCTCTGAAGAGTGGATGAGGGTGGGAAGGAAGTAAAGTTGGAGGTAGTGGGAAGACTGGGAAAAGGAGTAGGAACTTGGATTGATATGTAAAATGGGAAAAGGCCATTTTAATTAATTAATTAATTAAAAAGTCATCCACCATGATCAAGTTTGCTTCATCCCAGAGATGCAGGAGATATAGGAATGCAAGGAAGTTATCTAAACATAATAGAAGCAACATACAGCAAGCCTCAAACTAACATCAAATTGTTTATTTTCTTGGTGAGGATATTATGACAAGGATGAGATGGGACTACTAAGGACTTGAAAAGTGTTTGTTTATTTTACTACTTATTCGGTTCTTGGATTATTTTCTCCTTTGGTGTTTAGCATTTAATTCTTTATATACTGTAGGTAATGACACACTTTTCAGAAGACTAGTTGACAAATATTTTCAATTCATAATAAAACGAATGAATATGGGTAAGCAAAAATAAGCTTTAAAACATTTTTTTGCACAAAAATAAATGGATGTTTGTTAATTCTTAGTAACAAAACTTAGGTATCAAATAGATTTTCTGATCCTTTTTTCAATAAGAAAAGTTAAATATAATAATTATAAATTAATGTGGTAAGATATGGGCGTTCAAAATGAAAAGGCTAATTAATATTCTTTTATTTTCTATGAAAAAGAAAAGAATGTGCATAGACAAGAAAAAACTGTTACTTAATGTATCAAAGTCAAAAATGAAACATGGTAAGCAGAAAAGAGATGAATGGCTGGAAAATGCTAAATATGTAGATAGATTTCATGTAATCTGTAGGCCTCATCGCTTTGATAAGAATGTGGGTAAACTGTTCTGTGATGAGATGTTGAGCTGAAATTCAAATAGGCATATAGAGGCAATAAGGAGCTTAAGTGTTTAGAAAGTGGTGACTCTGATTATATGTTTTTTTGTTCTTGAACTAGTTCATAGGCTCATTCATTTATTAAGAGATGTTATGATTAAATTATACGTTTGAAGCGTGATAAAGAGTTTCAATGAATTCCACAGTCACAATGGAAAAAGATGCAACAAGAAGTACACATTCTTATTATTGAGGAGCAGTTAAGAAGCACTTGGATTTAGAAAGCATTAATTTGTAGTGGGTTTTCTAAGACAATAATAACTTTTTACAAATCAACTTCTGAAAGCAAAATCTTGAGAACTGGCATGACAGATTGGATAGATCACAGCATGAAGCTCTCTATGTAAGAAATAAAACCTTAAGAATTTACAGTTAGTGCTTGCATTCATTGCTGTCCAATTATATTGATCACAACTTTACAGTTTATCAACAGCAGATATGGAAGTATTTCTGAATATAACATAAAGCTAAGAACAACTTTGAATGTTGTTGTTATACAAATTTAAACAACAGGAACAAAACAAATCCCCTCTAAGCAATGTTTAACAAATATGTCCCTCTCTGCTAAATAGGACCACTGTGCTTCCTCCCCTAAAATATGCCTATTGTTTCTCAATTTCTTCTTCTACATAGACCAAATAGTTCCTGGTTTCTATAATAATCCCCACATTCTTATTGGGTTATATTTTCCCTTGCTTAATTTCCCATCTAGTAGTAATACACTTACCTGGGCTGATAACAGATAATTATAGTGACCCTTAATTTGAGGGCACCAACAGAGGACATAAAATTAAGCATTCTCATCATTAAAAATATTCATGTGTGCCAAGTAGAAAAGTAAAGTTAAAAACTAATAGTAAGATGATATACTGATAGAATACGGGCCTGAAAAAAAAAAAAAAACCATAATGTTGTAAAGGTGAGATATCAGTGAATTTAGTTGGAGGGGAAATAACGCATGTGTATGACCATATTTCATTATAAATATATAAAACCTTAAAGAATACCTCAAGATAATGGCTTCTATATATAAGAGAAACTCCACCCAACGTGGTGTGGGAGGTGCTTCTGTCTATGTGCTACTTTCAATGGATAATGAATAAAGAAAATGCATTGGCCTGTTGATAGGGCAGAACTTAGGTGGGTGGAGAGATGGAACTGAATGCTGGGTGAAAGAAGGGTGGAGTCAGAGATAAGCCATTGATCCTACACCTGAGACAGACGCCAGTTAGGATCTTTGCCAGTAAGCCACTGCCACGTGGCAATATACAGATTAATAGAAATGGGTTAAATCAAAATGTGAGAGTTAGCCAATAAAAAGTTAGAGTTAATGGGCTAAGCAGTGATTTAATTAATACAGTTTCCAGGTGGTTATTCCGGGGCTGAGCTAGCCAGGCTGCTGGGACAAAAAAGCAGCCTGGCTCTTCTTGCAACACCCATGGTACTAATTTATGTGCATTTTTTTTCATTTATTATAGTGATTTGAAGAAGTTAGAAGGTAATATGTCTGAACTGATTCTCTCTTTCAACCATATTGGTCCTAGAGATTGAATTCAGATCATCAACATCAGGCTCTATGGCAAGCACCCTTATTTACTGAGAAATCTGACTGTTCTGTAGTGACAATTCATAAGAATGAAACAAATACCAAGAACATTAAGGTTTATGGTACTGCACTCATTGACATTTTAAATGGGTCTGTGTTTTTCAGGTTGAGGTATGGTACCCCATTTATTTTTTTATTTAGGAAGGGATATTTGACTGAAAATTATTTGAACGATGATTGGTTATACGATATAAATTTTTTTGTATTGGAGGCTATGGTACTGAAAATGAAAATGAACCCTTAGACTCAGGTATGTGAAAGCATCTTACTCAATGTTAGGAGCACTATGGACAGTTGCAGCCTTGCTCTATGAAGTAAGGTCACTACAGTTAGGTTTTCAGAATTTACAGCTTAGGTCTACTTCCAGTTTGTTCTTTTTCCTTTCTCTTTGAAGTTGAAGATGTAATCTCTTACCTTTTTGTTTCTGTGATCTGCTGCCAAGCATCCCCCATCAGAAGAAAATCTTACTCCTCTGGAAACATAAGGCAAAATAAACTCCCTCTTCTCAATGTTACCTTATTCATAGCATTTTTTCACAGTAGCAGAAAAGCAACTAATACAGAGGAAATTTACTTTCTATTTTAAAGTTAATGAATATGGCAGATGGAAACTATACATAAATATGTATGTATATACATATATTTATATATGTATATGTATAATTCATTAAATGTATAGCATATCATAATTTTCATAAAGAATTTTATACTTTTATTCTATAGTCTGATTCACTTTATCTATATAATTTTCTGTTAAATGTCCTCTGGAACTATGAGGGAAACAACAAACATAAGATGTGAATATTTTCTGAATCTGAAGAAAGATTAATATTTTAATATCTAATCAAAATGCCTTAGGGTCTGAAGTAAAAGTACTAACATACCATAAAATATACCATTAAGCATATTTCCACATTTAGTATACCCTAATGTTGCACAAATTCTAAATCTTAAATCAAACTTCCTTAGTATTCTGTTACTGAAATCTTTCTTCCTACTTTTTGATTTATTTCAAAGGAAAATTTTATCAAGTTATTGTGAGGTTCTTGTATTTCTAAAACTCTGTTAATACATTCAAAGTTGAATACAGTGTAAAATTTGTCCTCTACTTGAAATTGTCTACAACTGTGCTGAACAAAATAAATTAAGTTATCAAATGGAAAATATTAATATAATGCAAATAAATTAAACTGTGTGCTGTGGGATGGCAACTTGGTTTTAAAATTTGTAGTTCAAAGGTTAAAAATCACTAGTTCCAAAAAATATTAAATCATGGGGTAACAAATATGGTAGTTTCATAATATCTGTTAAGAGACAAAGTTATATTTATTTGAAAATTACTATTTGTAAATATATGCCATAATTTACTGCTGATTTAGTAAAAATATATCCTATTTCAATTAAAATATTTGAGTGCATCTTAACCAAAACAGCCTACAAAATATCCATTGTGTTTTCTAATAGATATCCACTTGGAACATTGAAAATACTATTTCTATAATTGTTATTGCTTCTGTAACTCTAAAAACTATTTGAATCTTTTTTGACTAATGATACAACTATAATGTGGAATGCTTAAAAGTTTTATATTTCAAAGGGCAGAGAAAATCTTTGTTTCTAATTGAAGATTAGAGCTGCCAAGTCTCCCCACCATAGTAAAATCTTATTACTAAACTATTTTCCTTTAGTTCCCTTAGTCATGGTGATTTACAACAGTGGCAGAAAAGCAGCTAACACAGAGGCAATTTATTTTCTATTTTAAGGTTAATGAGAGCAACAGATGGTAGCTATAAATATGATTTATTAAAAATCCAGCACACCTCCAGAAAGCAAAGACTAGTTCTTAGTCAATTTTTTGATTCTCTACAATGACATTATTCACATACAGCACCAACAAAGTTTTCATTATTTGTATCTGTGCCATGAAAACAAGTCCTCCTGGCTATGGGAAGTAGACAAAATTGCCGGGGAGAAAATTGAGACCTTGGGGGTGGGGAGGGTTGGGGATAAAGGGGGACGGGGAGAGAAAAGTGAGAAGGGGAAGATTGGGGGAACTTGGGGAAACAGGAAGATTGTGATAAAGGAAGGTTGGTTAGGGGAGCAGGGAAGCACATATCTTAGTTAAGGGAGCCACCTTAGGGTTGGCAAGAGACTTGAACCTAGAGTGGCTCCCAGGAGCCCAAGGCGATGTCCCCAGTTAGTCCCTTGGGAAGCTGAGGATAGGGAACCTGAAATGACCCTATCCTATAGCAATACTGACGAATATCTTCCATATCACCATAGAACCTTCATCTGGTGATGGATGGAGATAGAGACAGAGACCCACACTGGAACACAGGACAGAGCTCCCAAGGTCCCAATGAGGAGCAGAAGGAGGGAGAACAAAAGCAAGGATGTCAGGACCACGAGGGGTGCACCCACCCACTGAGACAATGGGGCTGATCTATTGAGAGCTCACCAAGGCCAGCTGGACTGAGACTGAAAAAGCATGGGATAAAACCGGACTCTCTGATCATGGCGAACAATGAGGACTGATGAGAAGCCAAGGTCAATGGCACGGGGTTTTGATCCTACTTCATGTTCTGGCTTGGTGGGAGCCTAGCCAGTTTGGATGTTCACCTTCCTAGACATGGACGGAGGGGGGAGGACCTTGGACTTTCCACAGGGCAGGGAACCCTGATTGCTCTTTGGACTGGAGAGGGAGGGGGAGAGGAGTGGGGGGAGGGGGAGAGGAGTGGGGGGAGGGCGAGAAGGGTGGGAGGAGGGGGAGGGAAATGGGAGGCTGGGAGGAGGAGGAAATTTTTTTTCCTTTTCTCAATAAAAAAGGAAAAAAAAAAAGAAAACAAGTCCTCTTTAGATCTAGATGTACTCAGTCAGACATTTCATTAACTGAATAGAATAGGAAAGCACGATATATGATACTGCTGATACATAAAGACAAAACCACACAAAAATATACAAAGAATCACATGCTGTATTAAATAAGAGTAATAAGATAATGGCAAATATACAGAAGGCATAATCAGTGTACTTGGTAGGTAGAAAGAAGTCATAAAGTCTTATATTATTAGCAAAGAACAGTAAAACCTCATATATCTTTCTAAGCAAAGAAACAGTTTCCTTTAGCATAAGCTAAATGATGGAATTCAACAATATTTTATAATTTGGGGAACAGAAGACAGTGAGAAGAAAAGTAATTCTACACTATCTTATTGAATACCAACAATATTCATAAATAGACACAGGAAGATTCTACACTTGACACTGCAGACATAGATAGGAAATTTTATCCTCTGAAACAATTAAGAATCAACATAAAAGAAAAATTGATGTGGGATGCATTGCAAGCTTGACTACAAATTATCTTATGCCTTGACTATTAAAACAAGAAGTTGAATTTTTCCTCTTAAGAATGCTTTTATCTATTAGCTTCTATATAATGAATTATTACTAAAATGATACAGCACGACATCTGAGACAAAGTGTGGAAATGTAATCCAGTTTCCCTTTGGTGTCTCTGTCTTTTTCAAGATGCTTGCTGTGGAAACTTAAGTGATGTAAAGAGATCATATGAAGGTATTTTCAGTTGACAGCCTTTGCTAAAATCTCAGCATTGCAGAAAGAATGAGCTACCAGTCATGTATGAAAGAAATGCTCGAAAGTGGTTACAGTCCCTTTCACTCTCAAACTGCATGAAACAAAGAGAGCAAGAACTCTAGATAAGTACAGTCAATACTTACTAAAGTGCAATAAGCATTTATATTACTTTGATGTTAATAATTGAATCTGGGGCCTTGCACATACTCTTTAATAGTATATTGATTGAAAGTTGTATTACATAATAGATGATTGAAACAATTGGTCATTTCCAAAAGTAGTAATCTAGTGAGCAAAGAATTGGAAACATCCCTGCTACCCTCATATGCCCCAGGGATTAAAATAACTCTCGAATGTCCACTACACAGCTAAATTCAATTCATAACTGATAGCAAATGGTCACAAAAATAGTGATACGGTTTTTATAATATTTCTTAAATATGTAGTGAAGTAATATTTACATAATCTAAGAAATTATAATCTAAAGAGTAAGAATTTTCTTGATTTTCTTGCTTGTATCCAAAGCCACCTGATAGAAGGTGTGGCTTGAATATCTGGCCTAACTACTATAACTTTGAGACAGGTATAGACTTGTACTAGACATATACATCAATCGTATATGGAATTGAGCACTAAATAATTTCTAATTACATATAAGCGTTTACTCTATATTTTCTCAGAAAAATATGAAGATTCTTAGAAAGATATATCCATTAAGGTTAAAAAATAGCATGTATTTAAAATATGACAAATCTGTCCCTAGACGTTTTACAACTAAAACAAAATTGTCACATAGACAGTTTCTCAACTTCAGGGTTCAATGACTATTATTTTTAAAAAATGCTTGTTTTTTTCCAACCTCTATTATAAGATTAAAAGTATCACTTTTATAAAGAAAAAATCCGTGTTTATTTATTTTCATGTTTTTACAATAGTTCATAGAATTTAATAATATTATTTCATTAAGGTGGTGCTCTGTTTTCCCATACAAGCATGTCAAAGAAGACTTCAGTATAATGTGATTGTGATCTAGGTACCAAATCTTCTCTTATGAAAATCTAAGAATTTACTTTAAAAACCCACAAAGGGTATGTAACAAATACCTTTCAAATTATACACCTGAAATTTCTTTTTTAACATTTTCATAGGCAAAAAAAGAAAAAAACACTAAATAGAAGAGAGGATGGAACTGTTTTCTTTGGTGACTGTCTAGAATATACCTGTTAACATTAGTACAAAATAATAGACGATATCAGTAGTGATTTCAGATTATAAATTCAAAATTGTAAATATATGAGGAAATATTTTCAAATAAAAATATATTCTCTCTTCTTGTTGTTGTGATAAAAAATACCTTGATAAAAGCAACTTAAGGGAGAAAGAGTTGATGTAGACTTGCAGTTCACAGTTTCATTATGGTAAGGGAGTCAATGCATCCAATGTTTGAGGTGCCTGGACACCTTGCATATTTGGTCAGAATGAAGAGAGCTGTTGCTCAACTTACTTTTTTTATTTTATACATTCTAAGATTACAACTCAGGAAATGATGCTTCCAAATTTTAAGATGGGTCTTCTTTCCCACTCATATAACCTAATCAATATAATTCCTCTCAAGCAAGCCTGAAATCTAAGTAATTCACACACACACACACACACACACACACACACACACACACATTTAGGGGAATAAATGTTGAGAATGGTATGGCTTCCTTCATTGGAAAATAATGAATAAAAACACACCAACAATACATCACAATCTCTTGGTTGGGTTTCATGGTTCCAGGCACTTGGTTATCATCACTACCTTCATTTTCATTTGCATTATAAAGCTCAGATATCACTTTCCTATAAAGAAAAAAATATTTCAGTGTAACTATAATGTCTGTAGCAAGTCTCAATTCTCAGTACAAATTAGTTTTTGGCATTTTATTTATTAAGAATATATTCTTATATGCTATAGAAAAATGTTTTTTGATTATGTGATTATACTTACTTTGAATAGAGTCAAATGATAGAAGTATATTTTATTCTAAGCCTGTGGCGTCTTCTGGGACTCTACAGGTCTACCTCAGCCAGCCAGAAGATGGATGTTGCCCAAAGACCTGCCCTCAGTGACCATGGAGGAGCCTGGGGTGGTTGTCTAGGTAGCCAATCCAGTAAGTCCCTGTCATTTTAAACCATTAACTCATGTAAAATTTATCCTTCTCAACAACTCTGATGCAGTTGGATGACTTGCCAACTTGACAGTAGAAACAAAGGTTTAAGCTGCCTTCTCTATGGTCTGTGTAAAATTCATGTCACAGGTATCACTCTCCTAGAGCCAATACTGAGTCTATACACAATTCACCTCTTTATCAAGCTCAAAAATGAGATAAACTCACAAAACAGATTTCATTATAACTTCTTACCATTTCTTTTTTTAAAGAACTTTGTAAAAGATATTTTAAGGTGCAAAACTTAAGCTAAGAAGATCTAAGAGTGATTTAGGGTAAGAAGTTTTTAGAGGTGTGCAAATATAAGTTATTCAGGTGTGTACATGCAAGTTAAAAATGTCTGCAGATAAGAATATTTCAGGTTATAAGAAAGTGACTTAAGGAGTGTAAATGAAGTTATAAAGGTCTGAGGATAAAAGGCTTAAGTGATGACAAAGGCAAGTGATTTCAGAATGTCAAAGAATACAATATGTTCAAGATTTCTCTGTCTCATTATTCTGTTACATTAAGACTCCAAAAGACTTAACATTGGTCAATAAATTTATAATAAGCTTTTAAACAATTTCTGGCAGAGTACTATCACTATCATCATAGCCATAACCTCAAGAATCTGAATTCACTTTGGTTGATTTCTGACTATAGACTGTAAAGATGCTTTTCATTGTGCAAAACCATCTGTCCCAGTTTTCTGGCATGAGTATAGTGCTGTTTCATATGTGTCTAAAACTTAGGTTTTCACAATGAATTTTTGTAATTTCAATGAAGTCAACTAGGATTCACCTCAGACAGTTCAGATGCAGCCCTTCCTCCCTAAGCAGCCTAAGTATCCCTACATTTCCCTGGTCTTGACACCTCCCTTCCTCAGTTACTAGGACATAAGAAATATTTTCTTTAACTTAAAATTGTCCTCTTTTCTGCCAGCATCGTGCAATGGTCCAAGAGGCACCAGAAGGTTCCACATAGTATGAACAGCAGTGAAACAACCAGATGCGATATGATGCGGCCATCACCCCAGCTTTCTCACGTTCCCCAAAGATGGTCAGTGCACAAAATCAGCAGGTAGTCTTGAGAACTCATTGCTCTCATTTCCCTAACTTGCCATGCCTAACTTCTCATCTTTTTTTTTTTAAATAAATAAAGCAGAATTTTAGCATCCAGACAAACCTGGCTCCATTCCTTGAGGACCTAACAAAAAGTTCATCATGCCCGGCTTCATGCCCGCATAAAGGGCAGGGAATACCCTTTTTTTAAAAGGTGAAACCTTGCCTATCTCTCTCTCCTATTCTTCCTCTTCCTCTTTTTCTCTCTGCATCTCTCTCTCTTTCTTTCTTCCTTTCTCTCTCTTTTCATCTCTTTCCTTCCCCCACTCCCTTTATTCCAATAAAATTCCCCACTTAAGCTCTATCTGTATAGCATATTTGTCTCTCACCTTCAATAAGGCTTCTGGGCTCTCATCTGCCAAGGACATTTCCATGCAGAATCATTACAGGTTAAACATAAAGAAAATGGAAAAAGTTTCTTTCATGCTAGATTAGAAATGAACAAATCATGATAAACTCATTTTAGCTTTATAAAATGCAGATGAATATGTATGTACAGAAATAATTTTCATTAGTTATTTTACTATCTTTCTATTATTAAAAATATATCCTTTTCATACAATGTATTCTTATATTATTTCCCCTCCCCCAACTTCTCCAAGATCCTCTCTCCTTCACCTCCAATCCACATCCACACCCTTTCTGTCTCTCCTTAAAATAGAACCAGGAATCCAGATAATAACATTAACATAGGATAAATAAAGGAATAGGACAAAACAAGCAATTCTGAAGAAAAACACAAGAAACACAAAGAGACACAGAAATGAACACATTCTCACACATAGGTGTTCCATAAAAAGCACACAAGTAGAAAGCATAATATATACATGAAGGAATAGGAAGGGTAAAAACCTCAAAATCCCATTCTGTAAGACAGCACCCATTCCTTACAATGATTGTATGGCCAAGAACCTGAGACTAGATCGGCCAGGGATATAGAATAACCCCCAAATACTAATACTACTCCTCTAAATAAGGTAGCAATAAAATGACTCCTTTCTGCTGTTACAATCATAGATTGGTGTCTTATTCAGCTATAATCAGAAAGACTTTCTCTTGTTGCAGACAGGAACAAGTAGAGTGAGAGATCCTCAGCCAAACAATGTTCAGTGAGTGAGAAACCTTGAAATACTCAGTCCTTAATGGGATGTCTCTATCAAATCCTTCCACTCAGGGTTCAAGGGATCCTATGGAAGAGGAGGTCAGAAGATTGTGAGAGCCAATGTGGGAAAAGGACACCTGGGGAGCAAAGCATTATAAACAGAGCAAGAACAATGCATATATGAAATCATTGAGACAGTGGCAGCGTGGATAGGGCCTCCACAAGTCTGTGTCAGATGGGGAGAGGAGAAGTAGTCATAAGTCCCATCCCTAACCCAGAAGGCATTTCTAAATGATAACCACTCACAAATGAAAATTAAGTTTCTCTAACAGAGTCTCACTGGACACATACTATTGTTAAGGATAGGCCTCATGACAGTAAATGATCAACACAAAACAAACTCAATGGTGTCTTTTTAGGTTTCTTTTACATGTATGAGTGATTTTAACCTGCATATATCTATGTGCACTACATATTTGTCTAGTGGTCCCTAAGGTCAAAAGAGAACGTTAGGTCTCCTGGAAGTGTTGTTACAGATGGCTTTGAACTTCCATGTGGGTGCTAACAAAATTCATGCACAAACAAGTGTTTCAACCTTTAAACCTAGGATTTTAAATGGTTTAGAATACATATATAAGTTTCTTATCTTTGTTAAGCAAGGTAGAGTATAATCAAGAGTACTCTGCATTGACAAACTCATTTGACAATAATTTTTTTTAAATAATGTAATGAGTACTTCTTAAAGAAGTGGCTGAAGAACAGACTATATCAAGTGAGTCTGACAAAGAAATTTAATGAATACAATGTTCCACAAACAAAAGGATAAAAGCTTATCAGGGAAACAAACCAGACATGCTAAGAATACTTCTGTTGTTGTTTAGCTATTATTTATCAAAATAAACCTTTTCCCCCAAGTTTCTTCTGTCAGGTATTTTGTCAGAATAAGAAGAAAAATATTTAATACCATGCTCAGCCATCAAAGCAGGCTAAACTAGAAACATATACACAAATGAGTGAAACATTAAATAGATATGAATGTATCCATTCAAATATAAATGAATGATCAAATAGTTATATGAAGGAGTAGTACTGGAAAACATCTGATATGGAAGAATAATTTAGCTAGATCTCAGTCATCAAGGAATTTGAATTTACCATCTCATTCTCTGACTGACGATTGCCTCTAATAATTTTCTTCCCAAAAGAACCATGGCAAAAAAAGAAATGGAATGGGATAATTTTGCCAATACAAGCAGGGCACATGCATATCTCCATTCCACTCTTTCTTCCAGTCTCCACTTTTTTTTCCATAGCTAACCCTATTCATAGGGTCTATGGTAATAATGTGTCTCCTTTGGTTTGGTGGTAATAATCTTCCTAATTTTTCTGGTAGCACTTTGACTTCTCCCCTTTTTATAGGAACACATCCACAAGGTTTAATGAGAGACCAAACACCAAATATTCCTACACCATTTTGTCTCTGTGCCCACAACCCCACCTACTGCCAACATCTGCTCCCATACAAGTACTGACACAATTGCAAATAGTCGGTTTGAGTTGGCATCCTATATCCAAGAGATCATAGTGATTCCTAAACACTAATGCATTATTTTATGAGTCAATTTCCTACAAATTACTGGATTCACTCCTGGAAGAAGGAAGGAAGAATCTTTATAATACTAAGGAATCAAACAAAACATACAAGGCTTGTCAGAACACAGTCAAAAGAATGACATAGCGAACAATGCCTTAAGGAACTGTGAGAGATAATCTAGGAAAAAGACAGGACTTTTTTTCCTCAAGTGCATTTTGTTTGCTGAGTATTTCTTGTACAGGATTTCATGCCTTCTGTGACAAATATTTACATTCATTTATAAGACATACTTTTTTATTGGATGTCAAACATAGCTATAGAACATTATGTGAACCCTGAATCTAGATAGGGACTTTTCTTTTTTTTTTTGCTTTCATGTTTTCCCAGATATGATCTACAGTACCTGCCAGGAAATTGGGTTTAAATTGGTTTGTCCTGAGAGAGTTCTGGGAAAGGGCTTTTCTGTTAGAATGCATCATAGGCTTACTGACATTTGTTTACATGTTTTTCTGATCTCATTATTTGGAAGTAAGCCTTCCTTGGATATTGCTTTCTTTCTTTCATCGATGTATAAAAGGAGACTGAAACTGAAGTAAGGTTGTGTACAGCATTAGACTCTAGTTGGTACCATATATTGATTTGACATATCATTTCTTAAATGAGTAGTGCAGCAATGTCTAATGCCTAACAGTAAGAACGCTGGGATTTAATAACAGTATATCATCTTTGGTTTCCTGAAAAGGACAGTTTAGAACCCTGAGTATGGTATCAAATTAATGATAACATAGTGAAAGACCATAGCCACAGAACATATTCTGGTATAATTGTGGGTGACTTGTGCATTGATCCATATGGCAATATAAACAATAAATGGGGACAAGTCAAAGGAATTAGAAAAGACCATGACAAGTTTTTTAGATGAATATGAACTAGAAAATGAAACACAACAAAAAAAATCTTATAAGCTAGATTTTTTTTTTCCAGGGCAAGGGTGAAATGGGCTGAGTGGAACAAAATCTAAAGTAAAAATGTCAGCTAAACTAGAGGATGATTGTCCTTGGCCATCCACTCCCTGAGCTGAAATATTATACCCTCTTCTACCTGAATACTGTAATAGTGATTGGAATAAATAGGGGAAGAGGGAAGATTATGTGCTATGTTCCCAAAAGGAGTACCTTTGTTATCTGGGAGTAAGGAAGCACGATATAAGCTACCAGGCTATGGAAAAAAGACAGAAATGTTCTAAAATTAGATAGTGGTTTATTGAGTCATATCAAGTTTTTGTTTCTTGTCTTTTATAGGCAGTCATTCATCTGATAATTGATGGGGAGGCAAAAATACTTATTGTTAAGCAACTGGCATATGGGAATTATTCCAGATTAATACTGCATGCCAGACTGCTATTCATCTCTTTCAAATAAAGTAGATATTCATGTACACAACCACTTTTGTGGTAATAATTGGCATGCACATACTCAAGAGTTAACTCTGGTTATGACCCTCTACCCTCCAAGAGCAGATAATGCCTCAACTATTGAGGACCATTATAATTAAATAAATATATATGAATGAATAAATGAATAAATAGATAAATAAAGGGAAGAAAATAATGACAAGATCCAACTTTATGGCAAGAGCTAATTACTACTGTTTTAAAATGAGTTTTTTCCTCTTGCTTTCTTTATACTTTATGTGGATGGTATTCTGCTTTCTATAAAACAATAATAATATACTAAAAATATCTGTTAAAAATTAAAAATTAGATTAACCTTTTAAATTTGTATTCCCAAGGAAAACAATAAAGATTTTTTGTTAAATACTTTAGATGACATAACACTGGCTTCTGCTTTTTGATGTCCCTATAAAATATTAAAAATTTAACAGTTGTCCTATATACATTGCTGAGCCCTTTCAGGAATTTTGCCAACAGTTTGAATATAACCCAGATCACAGACATTGAATATAACCCTCCAGGTCAATCTTTTGTAGAAAGATCTCTTGGACAATTTAAAAGTTATTTAAAAATAAAGGAAGGAAATCAACATGGCTTCAAGTGGTGGCACAGATCTCATAACTGAGGGCTTCTGGTGGGAATCTGAATGGGGAAAGACTCGGTTTTCTTTAAGGGTCTGGATACTGGGAGTTTGATCATGTTCCAGTGAGGATATGGCCTACAGAAATTGGACACGGGTATTATTATTTTTCTTCTTCTCTTTTGGGGGAAGCCACAAGAAGTCAAATCTTATATGATAAAATATTAACTATTCATTATTGAAAGATAGATAAATTGTCCTCCTCCAAAGCCCTTTTTTCCACTTTATTGCATACATTCATTCTTACAGGTATTCCCACACACTTAAAAACGAATAAAGTTCCAGTTCACCTGTAGGAATTTTAAGAAATTCTGTTATGAATGGCAAATTTAACACATCCCTAGAATTCTCTATAACTTATAAGATCAAATATTTGTAGAATGCACACATTTGACCTTTAAGAAACAACTTTTAAAAATTAAAATGGGGTAACTACTTCCTGAGATACTCTTGCTACTACTTTATTCATGTCAAATTTTTAAAACTTATCCAAATGTGTAGTGGCATCTCAATGTATTTTAATAAATAAAGACTGCTTGAAGATCTGAGTATAAAACAGTCCCACTGGTCAACCTTACAGACAAGGTTATGTTAACACACACCTTTCATCACTGTATCCAAAATAACACACACTTTTCATCACTGTATCCAAAATAACACACACCTTTAATCCCAGTATCCATACTAGTTGCCATAGAAAGTGTGTGGTTCATGCATTTAATCACAGTGGTGCACACCTTTAATCCCAGCTCAAGAGAAGATTATAAAATGGGAGGAAACAGCTCTCAATAGATAGTCTCATTCTGAGATTCTGGGAGGCAGGATCTCCATTTCTGATTGAAGTAGAGATAAAAGCCAGTCACAGACTTTTTTGCTTTTCGAATCTTCAGGTTGAACACCAATTTATCTCTCTGAGTTTGTATTAATCATGGTTCACCAATGGAGATCTATTACTTGGGCTTACTGGTATTCTCAGGATGATTAGTCCTACATGTGGTCATTGTCCTGTCCCCTATGTCATAAAGAAAGAGATCACTGGAAACCAGGATGAGATTTTCAGACATTTTCTAAGCAATTGCCTGGAATTTCAGGACAAGGAGTAACAAAAGGTATGAGTGATGCCTTACAAGGCATGAATCCCCATTTCTGATGGCAAAACATCATGCACAGTGCTTTGCATCTAGCATTGTATTTATCATATGTCTTTTAATACTTCTCTTAGAATGTCTATACAAACAAGAATGTATAACTCAGAACTCCCATCTCTATCTACCATGTTTTCTATTCTTACTTTAAAAAAATAAAAAAAAATAAACGGAGAGATGTCAGACGTGGTCAAAGAATAATATGGTACACAATGCCTTAAGGAACTGTGAGAAAGGTTCTGTAGTATGAGGCTGCTTGTTTGTTCCAGGCTGCTCAGCCCCTTGAAATAATCACAAAGAATCCATATTGCTTGCAATACTGTTTGGTCACTAGCTTAAGCATATTGCTGGATAACTCATATCTTAAATTAACCCATCCCCATTAGTCTGTGGCATACCGGTAAAGATCTAGCATCTGTCTCTGGTGGGGCTACATGCTTCTCCAGCTCCGCCTTCTTTCTGCCAGCATTCAGTTCAGTTTTCCCTTCCTAGTTCTACTCTACCCCATCAACAGACCAAGGCAGTTTCTTTATTCATTAACCAAAAAAAGCAACACATATACAGAAGGACCTCCCACACCAAGGCTCCAGGAAAAGACAGAGGGCTTTTGACCTCAAGTGCATTTTGTTCACTGGGTTATTCTTGGAAAAGCTTTTGTGACTTCTGTGGCAAAAATTTACATTCAATTTTAAGAAATATTTATTTCTATCAGATATTGGAATATAACTATAGAACCCAATGTGATAAAAAGGATATGTTGAGTACTATCCTCAATCGGGATATGACCTTATGTCTTACTTCCATGTTTTCCCAGTGGGAATACTGTAGATATATATCAGGCAGTTGTGTTTAAATTGGTCTGTACTGAGAAAGTTCTAAGAAATGCATGCTATGTTAATACGCAGCATGGGCTTACTGATGTTTACTTCCATGATCTCATTATTCTGAAATCAGCCTTCCTTGGATCATTGCTTTCTTTCTTTCATCCATGTGCAAAAGTACACTAAAACTAAAGAAAAGTTGTCTACAGGATTAGACTGTAGTCTGCCCCCATAATTTAAGGTCTCATATCCCAGCTTTCACAGATACAAATTTGCATAGGTTAATAGGAGTCAACAAATGCTGGAGGCCAGCCCTGGAAATGCTCTAGATCCCAAAGAGCATGTGAGGAGTTGGTGATGGAGGGTAGAGGCAAATCATAGATTGTGGAAGAGTTTTGCTGCCTGAATGATTAGCAGTCCAAATGCTTATTTGATTTTACAGAATTAAGTAAGCAGGGACAGATTCATACTGTTCCAAAACATAGATCATATCATTTCTGTTTCCAGACACATGTTCATGTTCCTCTTGCATATCTTTTAGTCATCATTGATAAACTATGACAAGACAGAATTATCTTTCACAATCCATTTTACTCATCTACCACATAAATCAACATTTAAGTATCCAGAGGCATATGACAGTCTGTTCTCAAGTTGAGAGCTCTTGCAGCTTCAAGGACTCTAGACAGAAAGAAAATCCCCAAGCCACTACAGGTGGATTGCCATGTGCTGAGCTGTGTATTATTAACTCTTAATTGTGAGGTCAAAGCTGCTGCAAATATTAAGAAATTTCTAGAATAATAAAATATTTACATTTTATATCTATTATTACAGGTATAATCCTGGAATTCTTTTATTCTTTGGTCAAATGACACCACAGTGGATTTGTAGTACTTAATTTTTCTAAGAGAGAGAGGTCCTGAAACTCATTCTTTAATCATTTTTCTATATCATTCTTTTCCCATCAGCATAAGCCCCCTGTACATGGCAGAAGTAACTTCAGCTATTCTAACTTTGTTGTTGTTTGTTCCAGGTAATCACATCAGTGTATAGTAGGAATAGGCTTGTAATTTTATCTGTTAACAATTGAATCTTGTTGGCCTTTTAAAGTTTACTTTGTTTTGCTTAGCTTGTTCCTGAGTAAGTTCAAAGACAGATGTTTTAAGAATATCTCAGAACTAGCCAGGCAGTGGTAGTACACACCTTTAATCTCAGAACTTGGAAGGCAGAGGCAGGTGGATCTCTGTGAGTTCAAGGCCAGCCTTGTCTACAGAGCTGTGCCAGGACAGACTCCAAAGGTACACAGAGAAATCCAGTCTAGAAAAACCAAAAAAAAAAAAAAAGAACATTTAAAAAATCATAAAAAAAGATCTCAAAGGCACAAGGTAGACTTCCTAAATGGGAAGTAGAGTGTGCTCAGGACTTCCCAGGGAAAGCTTAGAAACAGTACTCCTGGGGTGGCATAAATTAATCATAACAAATTTCTCATCAATCTGATATTTTTCCAAGTTGTGCAAGTATTAAAAGTTCCCCAATTATAAAACATGTAGAGATCAAAACCAAAAGTAGTACTGCAATCATCATGTGATCCACCTTTGCTGGATCTTCATCAAATAACTGTGCTGGTTTTATGATTTCTGCCATTCCCATCAGATATGGCAATGCGAAACAAAGGCTTTGATAACTTCTGAGATTCAAATGATTCATAAAGCCTTTCCCCAAGGTTGTGGTAGCACTAGCAAATGCTTTGGACATTACACTGACTGATCAAGAAACCTGCATGTCTTGCATATCAGTTACTTTCTGTTGATGTAATAAAGCAACATGACTCAGGCAGCTGATAGAAGAAAGTGATGTTTGTATATAGCTCCATAGGGATAAGAGTCTATCTTGATGAGGAAGCATGCCACCAAACAGTAGGCATGGAGGTTGTGGGACTGTGGAAGCAATAGTCAAGTTAGAGGAAATAGATATTTGGGGTACATTGTAAAAGGCCATACATTCTTCTGGGTCACTCCTCTCTATTTTTAGTTCTGACTTCTATGAGTTGAGTAGCTATTTTACGACACCCTTCTACTGTGATATCCTACCTTGCTGCACACCAGAAACAAAGTAGCAAATTTAAAATATCTAAATCTATGATTCAAAATAAATATATCTTCCTTTAAACTGTTTCTTTTGCCAGTCTATTCAACACATAAATCACTCTCAAACTAACGGATATTAAAATTATATGGACTCACTTGAATAGTACAGTGTATATGATAGCTGACCAAGTATAAAGGCTGTAATTATGAAATGACACATTTGCTCTCTAAACCCTCAAACCTCAGTTTTATCTTGGAACGAAATCAGCATTTCTTAATCCAAATACATAAAAGAGATGTATTTAATAATTATTAAATTTGGCCTGGAGAGATAAGTTTAACAACTAAAAGGTTTCCAGTTCTAGCAACAGCATGGCACCTTAATCTATCTGTAACCCATTGTAGGCGATCCAACAGCCTCTTCTGTCCTCCTAAGGTACCAGGTATTCACATGGAACATGGATATACAGGTAGGCATTTATACACATAAAAATTAAAGTAAATTAAAATATTCATTCAGCCATTGGATTTGTTTTCCTCTTTTAGTGAAACATTTTCTTCACAAATTGCAGAAGTTTTGCATAACATGAATCAGTTTTTATAAACTCAGAACTGGATAAAATCATAGGAGATAAAAAATCTAATGCACTCAAATTTCTTCAGAGATAATATAATTTCTAAAAGTTAAGATATAATGCTTGACAAAATCTTCTGAGTTTATGATTCCAAAAAAACTAATCTTTAAAATGAGAACAACTTGAATTTTCTCATCCTTAAAATTAAGCCTGTTGCTTACCCTCATTTTGGAAATAGTAATTTAGCTCAGGTATTGTTATTCAGTGTTATTCAATTTGTGGGGTACGTGCCCTCCTGAGTACTTAATGAATAGCCCCTGTCAGACTGACTATTTGCTCTCCTAAACACCAATGTGGTGAACTAAAACAAACACAGAGACTTTAGGAAGAAGTTTGAAGATGTAGGAAGTGAGGTAGGATAGTAGAGAAGTGTTATATTTAACAAGTTCAGAAACTAAGTCCAATATACCATTTCAAATACATACCAGTCAATTACCAGTCAACATTTACAAGGACTTAGTAAATCAGAAGCACTCTAAAAAATGTCACTGACTAATATATGCTGTGAGACAATGGTCTATATCTTGTCACATGTATTTTACATAAACACTGATTGGCCAGCAGCCAAGAAGTATAGTCAGGATGAACAGGAAGTAAGTAGAGGCAGGGCAACGAGATTTCTGAGAATAGGAAAGTTTCAGTCAGCAATCATTACCCAGACACAGAGCAAGCAAGATATGACTGCCTCATCAAAAAAGATACAAAGCCATGTGGCCAACACAGACAAGAATAATGGGCTAATATAAGATGCAAAAAAAGAGTTAATAAGAAGCCTGAGCTAAGAGGCCAACCAGTTTATAACTAATGGAGACCTCTGTGTGTTTATTTGGAACTAAATGGATAAAAGACTGGGTGGGACAGAAACTTCAGTCAACAGAATGGTGTGCCAATGTGGGGCTGACCAAATCCCCTTAAAAGCCTAAGAGAGCTTAGGAAATATTTCTAGATAGAAAAGAATAGAGTTAAGCATGGCTTCTTGATAGCAGCACATTCTCGGGTGGGCTCTGTGTACCAGAGCTAATGCATCTCATTTAAGAGAGGCTTACTAACTCAGTTTTGGCTACAGAAACTTTGCAGCCCTTTTAAGAGGCTCTGCTACAAAACACTTATATGGTCCTTATGAATAGCCTACAGCATGCTTCTTGGTAGTCGCATAGACCTTGAAATGCCATAGAGTTGTGGCAATAAACATGTTTCTGGCCAGTACCTCCATCATGAAGCTAGACTCTCAGAAAAAAAAAAAAAAAAAGCTAAGGAACGGGCTGGATCCAGCCATCAAGGGCATAGCTTTAATACTAGCCATACCTTTTAGCCAATTAAAGACTCATGTGGTCAGAAAAAGAGAGATATACAGTAAAAGTATATTCAAAGATGAAGAAAACCTCTAAATGGTTTATTGTGATATATATACATGCCTTGGGTGTGGTGGCACACACTTTTAATCCCAACACTTGGGAGGCAGAGGAAGGCAGATCTCTGTGAATTCAAGGACAACCTAGTCTACAGAGTTAGTTTCAGGACAACCAAAGATATACAGAAAAGCCCTGTCTAAAAAAAAAAAAAAAAAGAACAATGAAAAATAAAAGAAATAGAGTTTAAAATATAGCCATGTAAGGATGAAAAATACACAGAGAGTCTAGANAAAAAAAAAAAAAAAAGAACAATGAAAAATAAAAGAAATAGAGTTTAAAATAAAGCTATGTAAGGATGAAAAATACACAGAGAGTCTAGATACTGTATGTTATTTTGTTGTCTTTAAATTGTTTGATGACTGAGGATGCAGCAAAATCTGGTATAAGACATTTGATTATAAATGCAGCTGGATTAATCCGCTATATATAATTTGTAAATGCTTTGACTTTAAAATTTAAGTAAACAGTTATGTTACTTTGGAGACAATGCTTTGATTTTGCTTCCACATGAAATGCGGGACTGTGGATTCATTCTGCATTAAGAAAAATCAGGTATGACCAAGGAAGACCCTCTGAGAAATCTCTGATAGGAGGAATGGCCCACATGTATGAGTTCTACATCCAGAATAGTTCAAAGACTGCTGCCTGAGATGATCCAGCCTCACAGGATACTCCAGTCAGGACTTGATCATAATTATAAATTATCTTTAGGTTCCCATAAGATTATCAGCATCCCCAATCAGCAAGAAGTAGTCTAGGAAAGCTATGCCCACATTCCCCCCGAAAAAATGGATTATGGATGCATGTCTTTGTTTAGAATTTTGGTTACAAGTTGCTATGGATAATGGTCAGTAGAAAAGCTAAACAAAGAACATTTAATTCAGAGGGTTTTTTTTTTTTTGTTTGTTTGTTTTTTTAAAAGGGGCGGCAAGTGCTGAGGACTATGGGCTGTACCCTGTCACTTGTATTTTACATAAACGATGATTGGTCAGTAACCAGGCAGGAAGTATAGGTGAGGTAACCGGGCATGAAGTAGATGAGGGGCAATGAGAATTCTGGGAAGAGGGAAGTTTCAGTCTGCAATCACCACCTAGACACAGAGGAAGCAAGACACAGAGCAAGCAAGATGTGACTGCCTCGTCGATAAAGGTACCAAGCAATGTGGCTAACACAGACAATAGTAATGGGCTAATATAAGATGTAAGAGTTAATAAGAAGCCTGAGCTAATAGGCCAATTAGGTTATAATTAATGGAGACCTCTGTGTTCATTTGGGAATAAATGGATGAAGGACCAGGTGGGACAGAAACTTCAGTCAACAAATATCAGTGAAAAATAAATTCTTTTATTAGTTTGACACTATTCATTTGTGTTCTTTCTAAATAGATTTTATATGTTTTAAGAGTAATAAATGTTTATCCATAATAAAATCTTGACCATAGAATATAAACATAGACCATAGAACACAAATTTTATAACTGCATTCCAGATTGAGATTCTATATTCTGACTGAACATGAGGTAACAGATTCATCAGTTTCTTACCAGAGGATCTCACAAACCTGCCATATATGTGAGGTGTTTCTAATTCCATGTATACATACTTGCATTAACAAGGGTTTTTATTTTCTGTGATCCCATGATTTCACACATTGTCCTGTGGCAAATTTAAGGAGTAACGACTTGCAACAGCTAGCACACCAATACCAAGAAAGCACTGTTTTCACTTGTAAACTAAGTTATCCATATTTTATAGCCCAACCATATTCTTTATCAGAGGTACAAGCCTCTATCTTCATTAAACACCCTGGCATCAGGAATCTAGGATCTGCCTTTATAACTCATGGGCTTCTGACATTATTTAAGCTGTTCAATCCTGTACATGTTTATGTTGTCTCACCTGTTTGTTCTCCCAAATTCACATCAAACATTCTTGCTCACATTTCCTCCCACATCCTATTCTTACTAAACTCTTGTCCATCTCCTATGTGGACCTGCATCCTGTACTATAATTCTTACTCCTAGAAAGGTGTAAGAAAACCATCCCTTCAAGATAGTCTTTCTATATATACCTGATTTGGAAATATAATATTGCTAATTTAAAGTTTTCAAATAAGAAGTCATTTGACTTTGGTTAGAGGCATAGATATGTTAGTTATCATGCATAGTAATACAGCTATGTGTTAAATAACTTTGAAATTTGCCAAAGAAAATGGAGAAAAACGACCATGAAATAAATTCAGGGGAACTAAACCCTATGTAATTTGGTGTTTGAATGACACTAAGGTTAAAATGCTTATTAAATGTAAACATTATTGTCAGCATAAAAAAGAAATTCAAGGAATAGGGCGTATTTCCAAAACCACCAAATTCTGTCTTGCTTTCTTTTACCAACATTTTTTTTGGAATTATGTACTTATATTTGACAGATGATGGATTAAACATCTGCAATAAGAAACATATTGATGGTGATAGTTAAAATGTTCTACTTTAGGCTAGAATGAGTTAGGATTGAAGGATTGCATAAATTTATATAATAAAGAAAAATAAAGTAGTATTGTCTCAGTCAATAAATTCATGTTCAAGCATAAGGACCTGTTTTCAGAGCCCCAGGATTAACATAAAATCTAGATATGATAAGTGTGCATTTACAAGGCCAAACTGAGGGTTGGGCCTGGATATAGGGCGACATTCAGGGTTCCATAGCAAGCTAGGGTTGATAAATTGGTGATCTCCCAGCTCTTGTTTAAAAATGGGGTACATGGTCTAGTGAAATTATTCAGAAATTAACTATCAATTGTCATGTAAACCTTATAACCTGAAACCCTAAGAAGCCCTGAAACCCAAATGAAATAAGAAAATAAACATCAGAAAGTTTTCCTTTCATTTCTATATGTGTCAAGGCACACAACCAACTACATTTTCTCTAAACAAACAATCAAGTGAGCAAATAAATAAATAGTGATTAATTTTAATTCGTGAAAATTTTATATAATGTAGTTTGATGATATTCATCCCCCAATTCAAATCAGCTCCAACCTCCTTACCTACATAACTTCTCATTCTCTGTTTTTATAACCCAGCATGTTCATTTTGTACAGCTCAAATAATCTTGAGTATGGGACCATCCGTAGAGCATGGATGGCATTCCATTGTTACATCCCTAAATAAAAGTGAAAGAAAACTTACTCTCCCTCCCGAATAATCTGTCAATTAACAATAGCTACTCAACTTGAGAAGGGACTATGTGACCACCATCCTATATGCTTTTATTTTTGTATGGCATGAATTTCTGAAGGTCTTATATATGTTGGCATACACACTGCAAGTTATGTGTGCAGCTGCCCTGTTGTGTTCAGCAAAGAGTTCCATTAAAGTTATCTACTACCTCTAACTTTTATTTCCATCACTTCTGAGATGATACTTGAACCATGGAAAAAAGGAAGTATGGAATAGATATTCTGCTTAGGGCTTACGAACAAAATAAAGTTTTAAAAATGAGTTGGGGAACATTATAGTTACCTCTGCGTCTTACATGCACCATCTACACCTTTACATACATTCATACACTATAAACTATTTTTGTTTATAAATGATTGTACCCAAAAATATTTTGAAATTCAAAACTTAACAGTATTGTCTTTGTTATTTTAAAATAAGGTTTTTATATTTTCATACATTTTGTATGTTTATGATGTCAGCACAGAAATTAGTGTAAGAGAATGAGGATAGTTGATGTGAAGCATGATATAACTCCTTTCTCAGCACAGAAAAATGTTGATAAATGCCATGACCTATTTTCAGAAAGTCCAGTTATAATGTAATTATATGCTTAATATTACCCCAGAGGTAATGTAAGAGATCACAGGATCAAGATTGGCTTTGCTGCTTGCCTGTCAAGCCCAGGATTCATGGCAATTACAAAATTAAAAAAAGAAAGAAAAAAAAAACTAAACTAGTTAGCCAGTGTTTGGTTTTACTGTTATTTTGCCACACTGGCTTCACATAAATACATATGCATTTTTTGTGTGCATGTTACCAGGATACTGCAAATCTTACAATACATTTCCCTGTGCATGGTCTCTCTCTCTCTCTCTCTCTCTCTCTCTCTCTCTCTCTCTCTCTCTCTCTCTGTTAGTCGATCAAACTTAGTATCAGTTAGTTAGTTGTTTAGTTAGTTGATCAACCTGACAGAGAAAGCAAAGGAAATAAATCTACAAAATCTCATGATAAAATGGTAAAAATTCTCAGTGAAATGCAATTGCTCTTCAGCATAGAAGTTCACACTTCAATTTTCATGAGAAAGTACCCTTTGAAATCCTGCAGCTGTGAAGGCTAAAGACAATCCAAAGAATTTGTACCGTGACAAGCATTCATAACTGAAACTCTACTGCTGAACTACTGGTCGGTATGGAGAATAACCATTACTGTCTTTGAGAACAAATGACTTATTCCATAGAAAGACACATTTTTATGTGTCTTTTTTTGTCATGTTATCACAGCAGATTTTTTTCTTCTTGTACTGATGCATAATAGAATAGAATGGTATACATTGCAAAGTCTGAGGTTATAGATTTTTCTAGGAAAAAATACACAACAAAAATGGCTTTTCTGCTAATGCAGAACTATAAAATCTGATCTACTGTGTCAACAACTATTTTAAATTGACAAATAGTCCTCCCATGAGACTAACCTACATATTAGTTGTTTTACAATGGCTAAATGATTAAAATGTTTCATGTTCTGTATTAGAAATTCTAACCAGGTGAATGCATTTTATCACAATTCTGTATACAATGATAATAAAATCAATAACAGGAAAACAGAGTGTGTAATGAGCACTTGTTATGTGCCAAACAGTAAATGTTTTACATATATTAAGAGCTAGAAAGCTAGAATCAAGTTGACAACACTATTGGATATATGAATAAATACCATTTAAAGGAGGAATTGGAGTGAAGCACTGTAACTCTTAACATTTTTTTTTTTTACCAAGGGAAATCAGTAGGGAAGATAGGATGAGATCTGAGTTATTAAAACATTCAAACACACTTGCCTTGTGGAATTGGGAATTCATTTGAAATATCATTAAAGTTTAATTAATTTAATACTGGGTAACTATAGGAAAATATGACTAAACATTCCATTTTTAGAATCTTAATGATATGGGTTTTGTTCCTTTCTCTACTACTTATTGAGGGCTCTTGAAGAAGAAACTTAAACTCTATGTGATCAGTTCTTTATTAGTAAAAATAGAGTAAATAGTGGAACCTGGTTAACAGTGATGATATGTGTCTCATGATAAGTTCATTACAACCTGGTTCACAGTACTGATTTGTATCTCATGATAAGTGCAACACAAGAGATGATGTTGCAAAGGTACCAAGGTCATCTTGAAAATAAGTTTATTATATTTAGGATATTTCTAAAGTGTAAAGTTGGAATATACCCTAACTTTCTACAAGCTATATGTGTCCAATGAATTTTTCCCCCGTTTTTCTTATTTCTTATCATACAGTTCTTTGAGAATTTTATTATTGTGAAACTCTGGTTCATCAGTTCTGTTCCTATGAGAAAATTCTAAAACTTTCCATCATCATGCTGTGATCTTGTGGCTGCACTGGTTGAAAAAGCTTTCTACATATTGGGGAAATGATGCTTAACCATTTGCTGACTAATTTTTCAGTTTTCTTACTAAAGTGACTCATTTACATGAGATCTTTTTTTGTGGATTTGCTCTTTTCTTACATTTATCTATCATGACATATTTTCCCTAAAATACTGCTGCCAATTTGGTCTTCATATGGCGTCAGCTCGAGGGGTTTGAAATGCCTTTCTCAGAAGTCAGCTGATCCAATAAAGTTTCTTTAATTTTCACTTTCCAGCTGTTGTGTAAATTGGCTGTTCGTTGGGTGAATTTGAAATGGTTTGTGTTTCATAGCACAGAGAAAAACCATGAAAATGCTGGTATTCATCCTTTCTGAAAAAGAAAGGCATAAACTTTCATCTATGTAATTTTTTTTTCTTCTGCTCTGAGAGGTGAGGGCAACTACTTCACAGCTGTGATTCTGAATTTACAATCACACTTTAGGGAAGTTTGGGTAAATTTTTCTTTTCTAATTTCTTTTTCCTTTAAATTTTTTGTGTTAATTTGCTTTGTTCTCAGTTTCTCTTTACTGTGCTGGAAAAAATCTTTTACAACTTCAATTTTGATACATACATATGACATCTATTTTCTATGCTAAATCTTTTCTATTCCTCAGGACCAAGGATCATAGAAGCAAGGAAGACTAGTTTGCAATACCTGTTTAGTTCGGTCTTCTCAATAATAGCAAACTATCCTGGCCAACTTTTTGAAATTCTAATCTCTTCTAATTCATAAAGTTTTGTACATGCCTTCAAATGAACTTTCTTTTAAAAACTTACTAAATCCACTTTTCAAAATAAGTTTTTTTTTCATTTGAAAATAGAATTCATTATTTAAATTGTGCTGTTATACTATATCCTTGGAAGAAAATAAGTTTACAATCTGTGTAGAAAAAATACTTTAGTGATATAAAGTTTCAACTAATTATATTTGAACATCAGTAAGAATGCTTAGCTGGAAAGGTTTGTGAGGCTGGTAACCTCATCATGATCTCCACATGAAGACTGAAAAAAGTAGATCCCACAATGTTATCTTTACATATATATCATGCTCTAAAAAACAATAATCATATTACACACACACACACAAAGAGATACAACAGATTTTTTTAAATAAATCTCATTGCCATTATATTATTTGTCATCTCTAAATATTTTTTAAGAACACAGTACCTCAAGATAAAGTGCCAAATGGATAACTAATGTAGACATGAAGACATATTTAACTTCAAATAATATATACATATTATAACTTCAGACACTGTTATGAAATATACCATTGGTCACTGATTATACTACATTATTACATCTCTACCAGATATATGACAATTGCTCCTCTGGATAGAAACTTGAGGTATTTCATGTTACTTATAATCTCTTCTATTAAGCATTTTAACATTAACGTTATTAAAACATGTTGACAAAACAGCACATATCGGGGATACATCATCTAACCTTGCACACATTTTTAACTTTATTTTTCTAGAAAAGACTATGAGTCAATTAATCTATCTATGAATCAATCTATCATCTATTGAAATGTAATATATAAGATTCAATTCACAAAATCAATGGGAGTACCAGAGATATCTATCATTTGTTAAAGAAAACTATCTGCTAAAGGAGTTGCTGACTTCTAATGATAGTGCATACCTACAACTTTTTCGAGGAATTATTCTTAATGAAGCATAAAAGAATCTGTAGTCTAATCCGGTCTTTGGTTTTCAGTGAACACATCTGTTTGTGTGGATCTTCATTTTCTGAGCTGGCTTTATTTTTTCTGCCTCAAAGTATTTCAGTGATTCTAGCCATCTGGATTCTTACCCCAGTTGTTAATCTCTAATACCAGAAAATACTTAAATATAAATGCTAGCAATACTTCAACATAATTAATCAGGATACATATTTTCTTCAGCCAAAGAAAGAAGCAGTCCACCTTCAGTTAAATAAACTTAAAAAGATGCATGAGGAAGTCATTTCAGTCTGCCATTTTAGTATATTCTGTTGCCTTTGGAAAGGATTTTTTTTTAAATCTAAAGGTTTAAAAATACCTAATTACTTGTTGCTTCCATTATCTCACAAATAAACTTAAAACTGGGTCCAGGAAGTCTTATCAATAGACATTGGAGTATTTTCACACTCCCAGGCTACTTTGTTTCTCTCCTGGATTCCCCAATGCATTTATAAAAGGCCCACCTACCTCTGCTGTGTCTTGGCTTGATACAAAGAATTGCAAAGAAAACTAGCTGCCATTTGGTCTTTTAAACCCCAGGGAGTCAACACTAACAACCTCTGCTAAGGTCACTTAAATTGTTTCTTTTTTGAAGTGATTTTTTTTCTCTCTTTTTCTTTTGCTCTGATCATTTCACACTTGAACTATCCATTTGTACATAGTCAGCTGGAGTTCATTCTTGGGATGGTGCCAGGTGGCATGGCAGAATGTGTAGCCTCTTTTTCGTTGTGTGTGTGTGTGTGTGTGTGTGTGTGTGTGCTGAGCCAACAATGTTTCTATTTCAGACCAAAACAAAATAGGCACCTCATTCTTGGCTTGTCTAAACAATCTGAATGTAGTGTCTAAACAATTCGAATATAGTGACTGAACTAGATCTACTCTTACTCTCACCTGTGGATTCACTCTGGCATAGTGGGAAAGTAAACTAAGAAAATCTGTCTATAGATGGTATTTTTTATATTTAATGAAGAAGATGTATTTACAGTCAATTGTTTGCTTGTTTCTCTCCCTCTTTCATAACAGCTGTAAGAACCAGATTAACTCTTGTATAAACATTTAATTCATACAATATTATTTTTAGATGAGTAGTATAGTTTGGTCTTTAATTGTTAAAAGGTTTGAAAAGACTATTGTCTTCTCTCTCTCTCTCTCTCTCTCTCTCTCTCTCGGTATTTATACATATTCAGTGTATATGCCTATGTGGTTTTATGTACCTGTGAATGCAGATGAGCAAAAACGTGTTTTTTTAGGCCAGAGTTCGACCTCAAGTGTCTTCCTCTGTTGCTTTCCATTTTATTTTAGAAAGAGGATTACTTACTAAACTTGGAATCAGCTGCTGGACTGACTGTTTGGCCGGGGGGGGGGGGGGCTTGAGATCTGCCTGTTTCTGCACCTCCTCACATGATCTAGAGTAATAAATATGCATTAACATTGTAATACTTATTTTGTGCTAGAGGTTTGAACTCTAGTACAAATGCATAGTGGCAAGGTACTTTACTGGTTGAGCCATAAGCACAATACCAATAACCTTTAATTCTTTGAGCTATAATTGCCTTCTCAGAGAGATCCTTGGCCCTAGGAGAAGACCCATTTAGAACTTGTTAACTTCTCATTAGAAATATTCATGTGCTGAATATATAGTAAAATAAATATCTTAACACATATGCTAATACTACACACAAAGTACTGATTCGTTATGGCAATCTTAGATTTTTGACACTTGGTTTGTGGTTCATTCAGAAGTGGCTGAAGAGTTCTGAACTTTCAGTACAACTTGCGAAATTTATCCTCTTCCTTTAAATGATAACATACTTTACTTTTCTGACTTGTGATTGTTTTAAATTTTGTTACTTTTAATAAATTAAAGCCCTAGGATAAATTTCATATTACTAAGATTGAGACTGATAAATGTCAAGTATCCATTTTCTTGGAAATGGTTCTTTTCAACTTCATTTCTCTACCCACAAACTGAAAACACCCAAAAATAAGCAAAATATGATCATTTGTAATAAGCAGACCTGTCAAATTTGATGAAAATAATGTCATTAATACGAATTGGTATGTAATTTTGTCTTATATTTATTGTCTATTGGCATATTTTATAACTTTTACCTGAATTTGTTATTGTAGCAAAACTTTATCCAATCTTAAATGCTTACCTCTATTAAATGAATACTCAAAACAGTAACGAATCCTTCTTTCTCCTCAGCCTTCTTGCTGCTTACTTTTCATTGGAGGCTATCCTGTATGTAAGGAAAGAAGATGGTCAGTGTGAAAAAGAGAAAAATAAAGTTTTGGAATATCTAGCTCATTATAAAAAGTGTAAACTACATGCTATGTGTTTTGTGGAAAAAAAAAACTAAAATAACCAGACTAGGCAAAATAGAATTGGACAGCACCAAAAAGTTTTGACCAATTTGGAAGAAACTCAGAGTATATTGCTTTCTTGGCAAAAACCATTTGTGTGTGTGGAAAATACTTTACTTGTCAAAGTGACTGTGAAATCATCACATCCCAGAAAGTAGTGAATGTAAATCATGAAAAACATATTTAATAAACTGTGTCCATCACAATTTGAAAAAATCTGTTGAATCATATTATTTTTCTTCTCATTACCCTCTTTTCCTTCAGTGGTTTCTTATTTGATTTGGTAGGAGTTTTGGCAGAATAGAAAACATTACATATTGAATATATTTAATGGAAAAATATCATGAAGGGATTGTATTTAGAGAATATTTTCTTTTAAATGCCCATATATTTTCTTTTATTGAAAATAGATTATTTTCTCACATAATAAAGCTTGTTTACTGGTTCTCTTCCCTCTAGCCCCCCAAGTCCTCTCTTCCATCTACACCTAAAACTTTTCTGTCACACATTAGAACAGAACAGACTTCTTAGGGATAATGATAAAATATAACAAAATCAAACAACAACTGTCACATCAAAGACAGGCAAAACAAACTAATGGATGGAAATATAAGAAAACATACAACTATCAGAGACCCACTTATTCTCACACTAAAGAATTACATAAAACACTACACTGGAATCCATTACAAATACAAACACACACACACAGAGAGAGAGAAAGAGAGAGAGAGAGAGAGAGAGAGAGAGACAGACAGACAGAGAGACAGAGAGACAGAGAGAGACAGAGAGAGGAAAGAGAGAGAGAGGAGAAAGAGAGAGCAGGAACCTGGTACAGACCTGTGCAGTGCTTGTACATCCACATCAGTCTCTTTGAGTTCATACGAACATTGATTATGTTGATTTAGAAAGCCTTGTTTTCTTGGTGTCATCTACCATCTTTGGTTCCTATGACCTTTCTTCCTGGTCTTTTCTTGGGATTCCTTCAGCTCTTATGGCAGAGATTTGATGGAGACACCCCATTTAGGAAATAGTGTTCCAAGGTTTCTCGCTCTGTGCATAATGTCTAGCTATGAGTCTCCATATTTGTTTCTATCTGCTGCAGGAGGAAAATTCTCTGATGATGGCTGAACAAGGCACTGGTTTATGAGTATGGCAAAATATATGAATCATTTTTATCACTTCTCTATTATTTATTTATTTTTGTTTTTGTAAGATGAGTAGGTTTGGTTACATCCTATATCTCAGGGTTATCAAGTCTATAGTTATTGGTCACGCAAGCAGTATCAGATATGGGTTTCCATCCCATGGAATGTGCCTTAAGTCAATCAGTTATTGCTTGGATACTAGTACAAGATTTTTGCTGCCATTTTCTAGCATAATTTGCAGGTAGGACACTATTGTAGATCAAAGGGTTTGTGGCTGACTTGTGTTTATGTTTCTCTTTTGGTAGTATTCAGAGTACCATCCTGTACCAGCTGCTACCACATATGGGCTAAGACTTGATGTAGGCATCCACTTGACTTATGCATGTTTAATGAGTAGTGTAGGTGTTGTCTTCAGCAATGGGGTCTTAACCATTATGGCTAAGTTTGTGGAGAGCAACCCATTTTCGTGAAAGTGCCCTAGGTTGTTTAGAGATTCCATGGTACACATTTTGCCAACAACTCAATCAGATGTAACCCAAATCCCAATAGATAGGTTTAATGAAGACAAAAAGAAATAGTGAAAAATAACAGAATCCAAGAGAAATGGGAAGAAATTTCAAGTATAATTTTGAATAGCAAAAGGAAAAAAAAATAATTTAAGCAATTTAAGTAGAACACTGTTAGAAACAAAACAACATTAGAAAATTATATAAGGTGAGTTGTGACCCATATTACAAGGGAAAAAGAGAGGTGTTTGTGTGTGTGTGTGTGTGTGTGTATTTGATGTTTTATTTTGTCTCTTCTCCCGTCAGTGCATCTCTCAAATTGGCTAGACTGTTAATGGATGCCACTAGACATAGGATCCAGCATGGTACAGTCTACAGATTTTGTCACCCACGGTCAACTAAGAGCAGAAAGGAGAGTGGAAAAGTTATTTTCAGGAACAAATTGGGGCATTTAGCATTCATGAAGGAAAATTATACAGTTTTCTGAAGCATACAAATTCTTATATACCCATCTATTACCCTGCACTATCCTTTAACTATTCCTTTTTTATCTTAAAAATAAATTACATTGCAGTTCCTCTAGTATACAGCTGTCAAAATCCTTTACATAGTCTTTTATCTACATTCAATGGTATCTGTCTCAGGTATCTTTCTTTGTGACTTTCACACACATACACAGACACACAGACACACACACACAGCCCATTTTCAGCTCAGTTCATCTGTGAAATTTTTCTGTGACCACTTCGAGTTCATAGGAGATAAAGAATTACTTGTAATATTCAATATTTTATAACAAAACTCTCTTTTATGTTCTATCGGCAACTTCATTATATAATGAGTTCTATGATTAAAAGGTGCATTTATCAGTTTATTACAATCTGGCCCTGATACAACTCAGGGTATTTTGAGTTTGCACCCTTCAGAGAATGCTAAGTAATTACAGAAAACTTTATTTCACAAACTATCATCCATAAACAATAGAGAAGAAGCACATCTGATAAGAAACTTAGAAAGCAAAGAACAAGCAAGCTCAGTTGGCAACAGATGTAGTGCCTCTACTGAAAAATGGAAAGCTTAAGTTTTGGGAAAAGAAAATTTTGCCGATCATGATAAAATAATTTGAAAGTTTTTGTTTAGAATGGTGTAAAAACAACTTTGGAGGTGTCCTGTATTTACTACTTTTGTCCATTTTGAAATTTTTCATATATATTATTGATATTTTTCTCATTTTAGCACAGTTAAATCATAAGGTCAAACCATTTACTGACGTAGTTTTTAAAGTACAGGTTATCAATGACACAGAGATTCTGAAAGATCTGATTTGTTCACTCCCAAGTACTTTGTGTCTCACATGAAGTTTTTGTTGTTGTTGTTGCTGCTGACATAGTAAGACAATTGGACACAAAGAACTTGAGACTTGATTTTAATTTTCCATTTTTAAAAAATATCTTTCAAATAAAGACAAACATCACCAATCAAAATTAACCAGAAGAAACTTTACAAGAAAAATCAGGATAAAGGAGACTAGCGCTTATTTATTCACAAGAGGATAGGTATACAGATGCAGATTGGATATAGATCGGGTAGACATATGGTGATTCCATTTATTTCCCATTACCAAACTGCCTTGAGCTCAAAGAAATCACAGATTCTGAAGAATTTTCTAGTTACTTAGTAAGAATCATGTTACTATCTTAGAATGTCTTCAAGGATTTATGAGTATGAATTATGCTGTTTCAGTAGCTGTCCTTGAAAGTAAATCTCTGGACACTACTCCACAACATCATCCCGATTAACATGCAGAATTGTAAGAGGACCAGTCTGAAATTAAAGCAAACTCTGCTCACTTAAAATCATCTTCATTAGTCTGGCACTTACTTGAAATTTTATCATTCAGTTTTCTAATGATTTAATTCAACTTTCTGATGAGTTAAGAACAATGGAAATTCTTGTAGCCACCTCGTTAACATAAAAATGCTGATAGGAAAGTGAGAATATTAAAAAATGATTTTTGAATTTGAGCCAAAACAGTTAATAGACTTTAATAAATGGCACAACCTCAGTAATATTTTGCTATATTTAAATCAATTTTCATTGATTTAATAAAAATAATTTAATATAACTATAGATATGTCTATATTACAACATTTTATTTTTAAAAATCTTTGGCACATAATATGTTATTGCTTTTGTTGTTATAGTTATTTTAGTTAATAGTTATTTTTATCTTCATAGTCTCATTAATACCCATGACAGACCTTACAGACATATCAAATACTTCAGTTTTACAAATTATTTTATTGAATCTCTGAATGAATATTAAAATGACAAAATAAGGAGTGATTATAAACAGTTTTTCAAGCTCATGTTACATTTTGCTATTCAGAAGTAAGGAAAAGAGAAATTTAGAAAGGAGAATATAATGGTTTTAGAAGAATAATATTTTTCTTGTGTTTTATAGGCAAAATGTCAGCCTCAGAATCAAGTTCACATTCTAATACCAGTAAGTTTCCAATGTACTGCCTTACTTTATAAAGTGGATTGTTCAAATTGTTTCATGATAAAACCTGAATTGTTATTACAGTGTATTCGTGACAGGGCTCAATGTTATCACAAATGAATTGTTAAGAAGATAGATGATAAAGAATCAGAAAATATATGACGAAAGAAACAGAACTATGAGAGGTATAATTTTCAGAAAGAGTTCAGTTTAACAATGTAGAAACCTATTTATATAAATTCAAAAAGAAAACGAAAGGAATTCTTTCTAGTATAGATTATATATATATAATATCTAAATATATATATAGTTTGACCTTATACTCTCAAATGTTCAATAATTGCAGGCTTATTCCTCACGTTGGTTGTATTGGGTGGTATTGTGAAATCTTACTATAACAGTAAGTGGTCTACAGCTGTCTTTTAATAAGTGCTCTCAGAAACAGCTACTTGTATCTTGATCACAGGTAGAAATATAGCATGCAATATTATAAATATATCTTAAATATTTTATCAATGTACAAAATGTCTTAAACAGAGGTAGAAACATGCATGCATACAATCTGACAAAATAACTTTGCATAGGTGTACAAATATTGTAAACAGAACAACAAATATAATTTGAACTTGTATCAATATACAAGAATCCATACCAATGTAAATTGTCAATATAATAGCTCACAAGTATTCACTCTATTACTCACTATTATTATTATTATTGTGTGTAAGTTCACACTAAACTACCTATTATGCCTTTCAATTTTCTCTCTTTTTTTTCCAAGATCATCTCTGGGCGTACATAATTGCCACCTCAACCCTCAACCCTATACAGGTAATAACTCCTAAATGGTGTCCTTAAACCTGATGACAAACTTTGTTGGGAGAGGGGACATCATCTTCTGTTATTGGGGCAATGCTCTTTCTATAGGATCCTGTAAAAGTAAAGCAATGGTTAAATTTCAATATTACTGTCTTGTACAATTGCAAATGATCCCTGAGTAGTCAATAGGGTTTTTCTAAAGTTCTTATTTGGAGTTCTGGCCAGAACGTTGTAAGAAGGTGCACCATTTCAACAGCTGATACTCCAAAACCAGTCTTATACTATCAGCATCATGATGTCATCTTGACCAGATGGAGTCATTGTTGTGGGTCCTCATCTTCTTCCTAGAAACTTCAAAGATTACTTCAGTAAAAAGATCTGTAGGAAAATCTACTGTTCATTGTGGAAAACTTAAACATTATTCATATAGACATAAATTCAACAAAAGATATGATATAGACAAAATAGGCATGGAGAAAAGTAAAATTTTTCCTAAATTCTTTCTTCTTTCTGTCCCATATCAGATGGTTTCTGACATGAGTCAGAAACTCTGAATTTTCATTTAACAACATGCTTGGTTTGAGAAATTTAGAGGATAGCTATTGCTCAGCTCCAACCCCCCCCCCCCCCCGATATATATAGACAGACACAGAGAAAGAGAACAGAGAGAAAGGGAGGGAGAGAGAGACAGAAACAGAGAGAGAGAGAGAGAGACACACACACACACACACACACACACAGAGAGAGAGAGAGAGAGAGAGAGAGAGAGAGAGAGAGAGAGAGAGGCCTTAATCAATGACCATACAACTTGGCATACCTTTAAAGGTTACAAGAAAGACTGAAAACTAATATTTATAATACTATTACCAGTGGTCTCTAATGTTAGCATTTATTTAATACACGACATGTACTCTCTAATTAGTATCTTAAGTCATATGCCCTTGGAAACAATATGACTGTTGGTATTTAGTACTCTTATCAAGTATTCTTTTATTATAGACTCCTGTGAAAACATAGATAATCAAAACCAAGAAGTAATAAATGTTTAGTAAATAGTATTGAAACAGATGCTTCAATAAATGGTGAGAATGAGAATTGAGACAGTAAATCCCCCTATGGAGTTATCCTGAAATGGGTCAGGAGTGCCAGAAAGAGTAAAATGGTTTTGGTCGTTTGGTGCTCCTGAGAGTGAACTAAGATTTGTTTAAAGCAGTTGCCTTCAGAAGAGATCATTGCAATGGAGGGAGACACATTGTTGAAAGGAACCAATCGTAGCAACTGTGAAGTGGTTATCTAGAATAGACCTCATGGGGCCCACCTGCTATCTATCTTGTTTCAAAAATTCACAGATATCTTTGAAAAAAGAAACTTTCAATATATCTAATGACTCTGTAGATGAATAAACTGACATGTAAAAATTAATGTACACTAATTTCTTTATTTTTAATAATTCATTAACTTTACCAAAGAGACAATTTTAAAAGCCACAGAAAGAAATGAGTTTGAAAGAAAAAGAGTTTGAAGGTGATTTCTATTTATTAATAGTAAAAATATATGAAATCTAAGAAAATACACTCATAAGTGTAGGATAGAATGAGTGCTGGATCAGTTATCATAAATTATGACAACATAATTTATTCAGATAAAAATAAAATAAGGAAGTGTTGAGACCATAATAAATATTGAAATGTCACTTAAAGATACTCAGCACCTTATTTAAAGCACTGACATCTGAAATAATAATTCAACTCACACCAATTTAAAAAGTTAAAACATACAGGAACTATAATTCTACTATGCAATCTTGGAATCTTTGTAACAGAACTAAAATTATGTTTAAGTTATAAATTTATCTATCTCAGTACTACCAATATACATTTTACTATACATAAATCTTATGCTGTTAATTGAGAAGCTGTAGCATTTCTGCACCAGTGCTGCATGTATATATTAAAATGTTTGAAAACAATGAATCCAGATTGGATTAGTTAGCATAGATGGAACTTTTGCAATGTGAATGATGACGAGAAAATCAAGCTTTGGTACACTTTGCAAAGCACAATTCAAACTTTTTGAAGTAATGAAATTATAACTTGTATAGATACCATAGTATAAGCTAAGCTAAAAATAACAAAGAAACTAGATGAGGTTATTGTTAAAGCATATCAATTTCTTGAGAGAGGATATTGGGGTATAAAACATTATAGGGAAAAGATGAAAAATAAACTGAAAGAAAAGAAATACCAGTATTAACATTTCTAGTAAGAAAAATATCATTTGCATTGTTACAAAACTATATGCTTCTGCATATGTACAAATATATATTACAAACAAGAGCTGGAGATTCAGTGTACACTTCCAAATCCATGTTTACAGTGTTTTATCTAATAAAAGAGTAGGAAAGAAAAGGAACAGTGTGAGCTGGAAGGCCAAAATTTACTCCAGGCAAAATAAAGAGTACTCAGTGAGAGTCCATAGAATATATGCTCTAATGAGGTGTCACTAACCTCCTTACGTCTTTAGTCTTCCTATGAAAGAAAACATAATTTTCAGCTGGCCATTATGGCACAAACCTCTAGCTTAAACTCCCAGTACTTGAAGAAGCTGAAAAAGGAAGAAAACTTGAGCCTAGGAATTTGAGAAATGTTTTTGGGCAACATGATGAGACACTATTATGTTAAAGGCACAAATAAAGCAAAATATGAAAAGTATAAATGAAAATTATAATATAATTATATATTAAAATGATAATTATAAATTAGATTTTTAAACTTTCTCAGTTTTTATTTATGTTATACCAATATTTTACTGGACCATTTAAAGCTAAAAATATTGTGTACTGTTGGGAATGTCTCTCTTTTGTGTACAACAGGACACAGCTATAGAGTCTGCCAAATAGCATAAAAAATATACATTCTCCCCAGAGTCTCACCACCAGTGAGTATTCACTCATGTTATTAAGCTTTATAAAAAAACAAAATTACAAAAATATAGTTTGTTATTTGCTATTCCAGATTGTTTTAAAAGAATGTCTCCTGAGTAGCCTCGAACTCAGATTTTCTTACCTATGTCTCCTGAATGTTGGAATAAAAGACTTAAGACAACATGCCTTGCTGATGTTGGAGGTCTTAATTGGCTTTACATGCGATTGTAGAACAGAGTCCCAAGATTGTTCTGAATGGTCTTGCCTACCAGTTAGCCTTGCAGACAGAGTGAAGGACGAGGCAGTCTTAAGAAGAAGAAGGTATAGCTACAGGGATAGTCCTTTTGGTTGTAGCTTACTTCTATATTATTTGAGAAAATTATTTAACAGTTGGTCCTATCTGGTTGACCAAATCTCAGATATTCTTAATACAAGAATGGTTTCAATTTGTTTCCATATCAGACCAACTTACATACATGGATTGAAAAAACGTTTTGGTCAATATGTTCAAAATCAGCATTGAAACAAGCATACTAAATTATATGGGTTCGGTAATGTCACAATACCATTCTTTAAAATGTTTTAAGTATGAAATGTAATTGTGCACATTCACAAATTACAGTAATTCACATTTAAGATACAGCACTTATGGTATAAGACCATGAATTACATTAGTAAAGCAAGAAAGAAAATGTAATTTTATTCGCATTTAGTAGCAAAAGCTTCAGTATGCATAGGTGATTCCAATAAATAGTCATCTACTATTTCAAAAATGTCTGATACATTAAAGCATTGTAAAATATATTCTTAATTATTTTTATTCTCTCTATTTAAGAGTTGCAGCCCTTACAGGCAATTGTAAAACGAAGAAGACAGTTTTTAACACTCACTTTGCACAAAAGGCTGCCTTGGGAAATATCCTCTGTAAAATTAGAAAGCAGGTGTGAATTCTTTTGTACTAAAAATAGCAAGGGCAGTTATATCAAGCGGTCAGAATCATGAGAAAAGCAGCTGGCTTCTCAAGTGAAGAACAGTCTGTTCTTTACTCCATTTCAGATTTATCTCCTTTGACAAATTGTTTTCTTTGAATTTCAGTAGAAGTACACAAATCATTATTTTAAATAAATTTTAAAGAAAAAAATTAATTTAAAAAATTGTTCCTTATGACTAGCTGAGCAATAAGACATATGGGAGTGCTTTGTTCTGAACTTGGGATACCATTATTAAGATAACCATGTTATATAATAGTAGGCTAAGAAAGGAATTTAAATATAGCTTGCTTTAATTTCAACTTTTGCTAATCAATGGAAATATGCTATTGGTTAGATTTGTAGTTAGAAGTCACAAAGATCTCTCAGTTATGTCATAAATTATGAATAATCTTTGCTGGGTCATATAGTCAGTATCAATGCTGTGATCTCCAACATGAAAAAGAAGGGGAAAATCCATAAATAATTTTTAATTATTAACTTACATAATAATTATTAATTATTAACTTACATAATAATTAATTGCTTTGGTGATTTGAATGGGTACTGGTCAGTATTTTTTACTGTAACTTAAAAAAGTGAATATTTGAGTCTTAGAATATAAATTAAAAGACATACAAATAATTATTCATATTTTTAAATGAAATGTCATAATTTGTTAACATTATATTGTGGATCTTTTGGTTTAGTTCAGAAATATGTTGTTCTTGGAATCTATCATTACAATCATAATGAGGAGAAAAGACCAGATGAGTTAAATAACAATTTCTCTAGGACACATGAGAGAACTAATATAAAAGAGCAAACAACTATTCCCCAAGCTATAGAAACAGATTCTTTAAAGAGATAACCTATGCTTTTATCTAGTTGTTGCACGAGTAATAAAGTAAATGTCATATATGCGAAGATATGAGCAGTAAAAGAAAATGATATCAGAAATAAGAGAGCTATCACTAATGATTATAAAACATTAAAGATAGCAAGAGTTTGATAGTTTGAATGTAATTGGCCCCCATAATACCATAAAATCATAGGAGCAGTGGCCTTGTTGGAGGAAGCACGGTCTTGCTGGAGGAGGCTGGATGACCACACCTTTAATTCAGACCTTGAGACTAGAGAGTACAGCTATAATTTGGGTCACACTTTCTAGAGGAAGTGTGTCACTGTTGGAGCAAGCATTGAGGTTTCATATACTCAGGGTATTTGCCCAGTGAGTCAACTGGAAGATATAGGACAATTGGCTTTTTCTCCAGCACTATTTCTGTCTACCTGCCACAATGCTCCTTTCCATGACTGACTGAACTTCTGAAACTGTAAGTAAAGCTACCCTCAATTAACTGTCTTCTTTATAAGAGTTGCTGTGGTCATATTGTTTCTTCAAGCAATAAAATTCCAAGCTAAGAGAAAGAGAATTCTTTAAATGACCTTCTGTTTACTAGTTCTGTAAATTAGGTAACAAACAATTTTCTTGAAATGTTACCATCAAATTTACTTGAAGAGAAACAGATAACATAAACATATCTGTATCTTTATAACAATTGAATTAGTAGTTTAATATATACTGGAAAAAAAAACCATGTCCAAAACTTAAGCTGAGGAACTATTTATGGTTTTAGTATTGCATTCTTTCCAAAGTACTCAATGAAATTTAGTACTTATTGTAACAGTAAGAAGTGATGCCTTTGAATGTTAATTCATAAGAGGAGAGACTTCATAAATAAGATTAGGTGCTCTAAAATAAGATCATGATACAGAGACTTTGTTCCTTTTGTGTCTTTACTATCAGATAGAGAGCACAGTATTTTTGCCTTCCAGAAAAATGCACTCCTAACAATACATTTTTGCAACCAGATTCTCACTACAAAACCAAACTTGCCAGTGCTTTGACTTTGGAATGCTCAGCGTGAAGGACTTGAGAAAATAAATGTCCATCCTTTGTAAAATACCAATGTTCTGTTTTTCTTTTCCAGAAACATAGAAACACTAAGGCAGATATCTGAGCTTTCAAAACTAAATTATTTAATGAAGAAAATGTATATGTATATACAAATGCACATATGCATTTGAATCAATCAATGGAAAGATAGATCAATAATTGGAAGGGGAGTAGAAAGAGATATATGGGAGGTACTGGAGGGAGAAAATGGAAGGGAAAATGTAGTGGCATTTCAAATGTATTTTAGTAAATAAAGACTTCCTAGAAATCTGAGAGTAAAACAATGCCACTGTTCAGCCTTTCAGACAAGATTATGCTAACACACACCTTTAATCCTGGTAGCCACAATGACATGCACCTTTAATCCTAGTAGCCACAGTGACGCACACCTTTAATTCCAGTAGCCACTTTACTTGCCATAGAAATCAGGTGGCACATGACTTTAATCCCATTGGTGCATACCTTTGATCTGAGCCCTAAAGAGGAATATAAGATGGGGTGAGACAGCTCTCACACGCAGTGCCCTTCTGAGGTTCAAGAAGGCAGGATTGCCATTTCAGACTGAGTTTGAGATAAAAGCCAATGGCTGACAGTTTTGCTTTTCAGATCTTCAGGTTACACCCTAATTTCTTACTCTGAGTTATTATTAATCGTGCATCATTTGGCACCCAATGTTTTTAGGTACAAATTCATGTGGATCCCTACTCCATGCCTCCTGGGACCAGGTCAAAAGTTCCACTACCAAAGATCTTCCACCCTTACCGAAGATCTTCCACCCCTACCCATCTTGCTTGATTTCATATACTAAGTGGTTTTGTGCTAAAGACCTTCTGCAGAGGCGCTACTCCTTTGGTGGTCCCACTGCTTGGTGACTTGGCAATTTTCCTGGCTCTCGCTCATTTTCCCCACTACTACTTTTCCTACTGCATGGTGACTTGTGCAGCTTCTGGTTTATGTTTACAGATAACAATATAGTCACTGACTTGAAATATGCAGAAAGAGTTGTCTTACATTTTGAAACTGCTGAATTTATACTAGCTGATACAAAATTCACTTCATTATTCATTCAGGTCTAAGATATTATCAGCAATAGGCATTGCCCAATATATATAACAAATATCCTATCCCGTATGGTTCTGCCAGGTCCTCTAGCAAAAAGTAATGCAGAAATTGATTGGTTATTAATTGAAAATATGCTGAAGACCTCAGAATTTCATAAAAAACAAAATGTCAATAGCAAAGGTTTAAAAAAGTTTTCTATTACATGGCAACAAGCTAAGGAGATTATAAAGAGATGCCCTACTTGCTCTTTCTATAACCAAACAGTGCTACCTGCAGGGAGTAATCCAAAGGGTACTCAAAAGAATGAAATTTTGCAGATGGATGTGTTCAACTTTGCAGAATTTGGAAAATTAAAATAAATACACCAAACCATTGACACTTATTCAGGTTTTCAATGGGCATCTGCTTTGAGCTCAGAAAAAAAAAGCTGATTAAGTAATCACACATTTATTAGAAGTTATGGCCATCATGGATATACCTACACAAATAAAGACAGATAATGGTCCAGCATATGACTCTAAGAAAATGAAACAATTTTTGCTTATCATAATATAAAACATATTACAGTTATATCAATCAATCCCATAAGTCAGGCAGTTATAGAAAGATCATATCAAACTATAAAGGAAATGTTAAAAAAGCAGAAAGGGATAGAAAATACTTTCAGAAATAAATTGCAAAATACATTATTAACTTTGCATTTTCTTAATGCTGATGATAAAGGAACAATGGCAACAGAGAGACATTGGATAATAGAAGAAAACTTCTTATTTAAATCAGCTGGTGTATTTCAAGGATGTATTGAAAACAGAATGGACACCAGAAGATGTGCTATGTTTGGGAAGGGGTGTTTCTCTTGTTTCTACGGGAAAGGAAAAGCCACAGATGTCATGAAAATTAATAAAGATGACAAGAAATTTATGTCTTTGAAGAAAGAAATTGAAGAAGATATAAGAAAATGGAAAGATCTCCCATGCTCTTGGATAGAAAGGATCAACATAATAAAAATAACAATCTTACCAAAGGCAATCTATAGATTCAATGCAATCCCCATCAAAATCCCAACACAATTCTTTACAGACCTTGAAAGAATGATATTAAACTTCATATGGAAAAACAAGAAACCCAGGATAGTCAAAACAGTCCTGTACAATAAAGGAACCGCTAGAGGCATTACCATCCCTGACTTCAAGCTCTATTTCAGAGCTACAGTAATGAAAACAGCTTGGTATTGGCATAAAAAAAGAGACATTGAACAATGGAATCGAATTGGAGACATGGATATTAATTCACAAACTTATGAACACCTGATTTTTGACAAAGCAAAAAAAATATATAATGGAAAAAAGAAAGCATCTTCAACAAATTGTGCTAGCATAACTGGATGTCAACCTGTAGAAGAATGAAAATAGATCCATCTCTGTCCACCATGCACAAAACTCAAGTCCAAATGGATTAAAGACATCAATATAAATCTGACCACACTGAACCTAATAGAAGAGAAAGTGGAAAGAAACCTTCAATGCATTGGCACAGGAGACCACTTCCTAAACCCCAATAGCATAGACAATAAGAGCATCAAGAAATAAATTGGACCTCATGAAACTTAGAAGCATCTGTAAAGCAAAGGACACAGTCAATAAGTCAAAAAGACAGCCTACTTAATGGGAAAAAATCTTCACCAACCTCACATTAGACAAAAGACTGATCTCCAAAATCTATAAAGAAATCTATAAAGTCAAGAAACTAGACATTAAAACTTGTAGGGATAAGTCCGCCCATTGGGGGCGGGCTTGCCTCCAGCGAATGTTTACTGATAAATTGGGCACACAGAAGCAGAGCTTCGCTTCCTGCTTCTTGTACTCCGCTGGAACCTTGGTTTCATGAGTCTGGTTTTCCATTAAAGTTGTGCAAATACCCATCACAATTTGTCTGCATTAATCTAAGCCGCCACTTCAAAAACTCTAACAGATTATGGTAACGCACACATTTAGTCCCAGTAAACATAATGACACATACCTTTAATCCCCATAACCACAGTGAAACACACCTTTAATCTCAGTAGCCACCATAATTACCATAAAATTGGGTGGTACATGCCTTTAATCACAGTTGTGCATGCCTTTGATCCAGGTCCTAGAGACGAATATAAAATAGGGTGAGACAGCTCTCACAGGCAGTCTCCTTCTGAGATTTCAGGAGGGAGAATTACCATTTCAAACTGAGGTTGAGGTCAGAGGTAGTGGCTGATTGTTGTGCTTTATGGATCTACAGGTTGAACCCCAATTTCTGACCATTAATTTTTATTAATCGTGCATCAGGAGAAATTTTTTAAATATTTTATAACCTCCAAAATAAAATTCAAATAGAGAATATGTTCTAAGATATTTTATGAGGTCTATTATTAACCACATTATAAGATTACAGGCAGACATTGAAGAAAAGGAAGACTTGACTTCAGCATTCAGTAATTTAGAAATATGTGTTTACCAACATATTAACAAATAAACCAAACAATGTGTTTAAAATATGTACTAAGGTGAATAATATTTATATTAATTGTAAACCTGTCATAATATAGAATCACCTCATAAGAGAGTCTCAATGGGGCATCAGTTACATCAAGTTGACCATTTCTGTTGATGATTATCTTAGTTCCTTTAATTGAAATATAAAGGCACTCCCACTATGAGTAGCATGACTGCCGGGCAAGTCATTCTTATTAGTACAAGACTGGAAAAAGCAATCTTTATACTTGTATGCACTTATTTCTCTTTGTTTCTGATTATGGATAGGATGTAATCAGTTTCCTAAAGCTCTTACCACTGGAATTTCCCAGCTACTCTCTATATATCTATTCAGTATACTCCTTGAAGTTATAGCTAGAACAATCAAACAACTAAAGAGGATCAAGGAAATATTAGGTGTAAATGAAGAAGTCAAAGTATAGCTATTTGCAGATAAAATAAAAATATACTTAGTGACCCTAAAATTTTTACCAGTGAAATTGTACAGCTATTATACCTTCAGCAAAATGGCTGGATACATGTTTAACTAAAAAATCCTCAGTAGCCCTCCTATATACAAATGATAAATGGGTAGAGAAGGAAATCACAGAAATAACACCCTTTACAATAGCCACAAATAGTGTAAAATATTTTGATGTAATTCTAACCAAACAAGTGATAGACCTGTGTAGTGAGGAGCGGCAGGCTGCGTCCCTCCACCTGGCTAGCTTTACACCCGAAATAAGTAAATGGAAACTGTATTCTTTGAAACACTGCTTGGCTCATTAGCTCTAACCTCTTACTGGCTAATTCTCACATCTTGATTAAGCCATTTCTAATAATCTGTGTAGCACCACAAGGTGCTGGCTTACTGGGAAGGATCTTAACCTGTGTCCATCTTGGAGAGGAGAGCTATAGCATGTGCCTCATTTCCCTTCTTCCCAGCATTCTGTTCTGTTTACTTTGCCTACCTAATTTTCTGTCCTATCAAAGGGGCAAGGCAGTTTCTTTATTAACCAATGAAAGTAACACATAGACAGATGACCCTCCTGCATCATTTCCCCTTGTTCTGTTTAAACAAAAAAGAAGGCTTTCATTTTAAAATAGTACAATTACATATAGCAAAACAGTTATAAAGCAAGAATTACAGTCACAATATTTACATCTATTTTATCTTTTATCATAACAATGGAAAACTATAACTATAACTAACCATTCTTCAACTCCATCAAATAAGCGTTTATTTAAAATATGATTGACAGAATACAGATAATTCTCCTGCAACACTTTCCCCTCTTTAAAAAGAAAGAAAATATCTATAGTCCATTTTTGGGGGGGAATGTGGGCATAGTATTCCAGGTTACTTCCAGCTGTTTGGGCGTGCTGATAATCTTATGGGGACCTAAAGAAAATTTAGAGTTATGATCAAGTCCTGACTAAAGTATCCTGTGAGTCTTAATTATCTCAGACATCAGTCTTGAATTGTTCTGGATGAAGAACTCAGACATCTGGGCCATCTATTTCTGCCGGAGACTTCTCAGGTGGTCTTTCTTGATCAAAGTTCATTTTTCTTGACTCTGAATAAACCCACAGCCTCTCATTTTCTGTGGAAACAAAAGCAAAATCTCTTCTCCAAAGTAACATACCTTTTGACTACAATTTTGAAGCCAAGGTGTTTTTAAAATACCTGTCTTGGATTAATTCTGCAGCATTTATAAGCAAATATCTTTTAGCAGCTGTTGCTCCTTCTTCAGAATTTAAACAATTTAAAGAGAGCATAATAACATACAGTATCAAGATTCTCTGTGTATCTGTGTATTTTCCATCTTTACGTGACTTTATTTTAACCTCTATTTCTTTTATTTTGACTTTTACTTTTTGACACAGGTTCTTTGTTTTTTTTTTTCTTTTTTTTTTTCCTTTTTTTTTTCTTTTTTGATTTTTTGAGACAAGGTTTCTCCATAGCTTTTGGTTCCTTTCCTGGAACTAGCTCTTGTAGACCAGCCCAGGTTCTTTGTATATCTTTGTCCTGGAACTCCCTCTGTAAATCAGGCTATCTTTGAACTCACAGAGATCCTTCTGTCTCTGCCTCCCAGGCTACTATCTTTTTCTTTCTTTCTTTCTTTCTTTCTTTCTTTCTTTCTTTCTTTCTTTTTAGAACTTTAATCTTTAGCCTGCATATATTTTTAACACACTGTAAAACATTTAGAGAGTTTTTTCCTCTTTGAATCTTTCTTTACTGTATATCTCTCTTTTTCTGACCACATGGGTCTTTAATTTGCTAAAGAATATGGAGAAGTTTTTTGCCACAACTCTATGACATTTTAAGGTCCTTGCCAGGAAGCAAGCTGCAACAGTGTGTAAACAACACTGAAAAGCTCCTATGGCATTTCAAGGTCGTTGCCAGGAAGCAAGCTGCAACATTGTGTCCATAGCTCCATAGTCTGGACTGCCTGCTTGAAAGGGTCAGATTTTTCCCTGGCAGGAAAGCCAAGAAAGCCTGCATTTTAAAACAGGCTAGCTTTTTTTCTGCTACCACTGAGAACTGAAATGTTTTACTCTAGTCTTTTTTAAGCTTTTTCAGGCTTTCTGTGGATGCACGTTGGGAGCCATTTTGTAAAATGGACTGTACTGTTTGTTATGCTTTCTGTCCCACCTGGCCCCCCAGCTGTTTAGTCCTAAAGAAAATCACACATAAGTCACCATAAGTTATAAGCTGATTGGCCTGTTCGCTCTAGCCTCTCACTGGTTAACCCTCACATCTTGATTAACCCATTTTTCTGATCTGTGTTAGTCATGTGGCTCAGTACCTTTTTCACTGAGGCAAATAACATCCTGCTGCTTAGGTGGTTTGGGCAGGAGTGGGAGTGTGGCGACCTCCCTGACCAGCAGGAAAGAACAGCCACCAGATGAGGATTCTTCTCAAATCACGCTTTATTGGAGCCTCTTGGTTGAAGGGAGAGCAGAAAGCAAGGGGCCCTGAGCTCTGAGCTGCAGCTGCTTATATAGGGATTCTGCCTAACAACCTTTGCTACTTCAACAGCTTCTCTGGAGACCCACCGGCCGGAAAGAAAACAAACATCCTTGTCAATTACAAGGAATTGCCACAAGGAAGTTCCCTTGCAGGTCAGGGGGAGTGTGGGCAGCTAGATCACAACAACTCACCCTGTTTTCTGGTGGAAGAACTACAACCTTTATTATGGGAAGGAATCATGCCTGGATTAGCCCATGCGCGCCTGCCTATGCTCCTGGCTACAGAATTGGCCCTAAGCACATATGCGAGAGGCACGGTTCCACTGCATTGCCTACTATGGAGTTATTTATCAAGCAAGGCTGGGGCCAAATGCCATCTTGTAATGGTGGCCACTCAAATCAGCTCCCAGCATGGGAGGAATCATCTTCCTCCTTCCCAGAATTCTCCTGTTCTCATTACATCATTTCTACTTCCTGTCTGGTTTTCCCACCTATACTTCCTGCCTGGCCAATCAGCATTTATTTAAAATATGATTGACAGAATAAAGACAATTCTCCTGCACCACTAGTTGATCACAATATACCAGCCATTACTTCCAATTTCAAAATGACCAACCTGTGGCAGCCTAATTTCCCTAACCCCATTAAAAAAATAAAACCCAACCTGTTTACAATAAAGAGTTTTTCTATTGGAATCTCTAGGAGTCTGTATCATTGGCTCCTTGTCTTCTCACACCCTGCCCCCTAGGAAATAGGGATTGCACAACAGGCAACAGCAATAATCCTGTAAAACTACAAGTAACAACAGACATGGATGGTCCTTTTTTTTGCTAGCTTTTTCTGCTCTCCTTACTCTCTTTTGGGCATTTTTCTTGCTTGTTTGCTGGCCTGGCTGCATGTCCCCATCCTAACTCTCTGCCAGCATTTTGAGTTCACCCCCTTTGGGTGTTTTTGGTGAGTTGACCCCTATTTTCTTTTCCTAAAATCTTGATGACTTGGGGTTTTCTTTCCTATTCCTACATTTTCTTTTGTTTCCCATGTTTGTCTTCCTGGTTAGGAACTCTCCATCATGACTCAGTTCATGCAGGTACCTCCACATAAGAGCTTACCTTACCAGGAGTTAGAACCAATAAAGGACTCTGCCAGATCTTTTTCACCTGGAGACACTGTATGAGCATATGGCTGTGGCCTAGCAAACCATAGAAGTTCCTCACTTTAAGCAGCACAATCAGTCCACAAACACTGCTTTCCCTTTCCCTTCTGTCCTTGTCCTCACACAGACACCCTCACATCCTAAGAGAGACTGATGACTTATTTCTGGAGCCACTCTCTGGGATTTTCTGAAGGCTTCCTTCCTTTACTGGGAGTCTGACTACTCTATGGAGTGTGAAATGTTGGACTTCCTCTCCTAGTCTCTCTTAATTAATCCAATTACATGACCATCAGTTAAGAGCCATTAGTGCGTTGGCCATTCTCTTAAGTCACAGAAAGGCTTTAGCTGTTCAACTGTGAGTGAGTCTCTTTTCCCGTTTTAAATTGCAATGTTCTCCTTAGATAGAAACTACTTCCACTAGCTTGTCCCTGGAGCTGAGCATGGGGTCTGGGGTGAATTTGTTGCCACTCACCCCATGTCTTCTGACTGCCTTCTTCTTTGCTTCTGTTCTGCACAGGCTTTTCCTGGGGCTCATCAGGAATAGTGTCCCTTCCCTGGAGGAATGGAGCCTTCCATTCTCTGCCAGTGCTGCGACCACCCTCTCCCCCAAGTTGGCAAGAGTTCTGTGAGCACCATGAGAGGGCTGCTGCCCTGGATCTTGCCCATTACCTCACCTCCCACCCAAAATATACAGAGACTAGAGCAGAAGCTGCTTTTTCTGGATGTTTTGCTGAGTTATTTCTACAGCACTTTGAAGATGAGGTGGACCAGGCCACCATGTTCTTCCCAACTCCTTTGGCCCCATTGAGCCCTGGTGTGGAGATTGCATCACAACATGACTTGTACCTTGACATCTGCAGTGTGGGCGGAGCCCTGACTGTGTTGGGCCCATCTCTATCTTCTGAGGACCTAGCTGGCCCTTTTCCTTCTTCAGTCTCTTCCATCTCTACATAATACTCAAAGTCAAACTCAAGAAATACTTTTCCATCCATTAAGTGGGTTTCTCAGTCAGAAGTACTGTAAGAGGTATCCTGTAATGTCAAGGGGGTCATTGATACTTTCACTCCAGCTAGACTTCTGGAGATCAAACCAGGCCCTCCAGTACTAGGTGGAAACAGCAACTCCAATTCCTCTGGTCATGCTGGAACAATTGGTAGGGGATTGGCTAATGATGGTTCATCGCCTGGAGAGAGAGAGATGGACTCACCACTCTGAGAGGCTGAGACTGAGTCATGGAGGGGGATCCTTGAAAGACAGAGCAGGAATAGGACAGAGAGAATAGATGCTCAGTTTTGTGGGGGCTGAAGAAGCTGGCCCTGACCCAGCAAAAGTGGGTCATGGAAGAGAGATGACTGGGCTAACCTTAGGGGGAAGGGGGCAGCCTCAGTGACAGAAGTGTCACCTACTGCTCTTAAGTGAAAGAGAAGGAGGAGGCAGAAGTCACTTAGAGTTCTTCATATCAGCCAAGGCATCCCAGGCCAAACTCAACATTCCCTGTTCTACTATCACTGATGTCCACACAGCCATAGTCCTAGAGATGCCTGACAAGGAGAACACATTTGTAGTAAAATTAGAAGGCCCTTCAGAGAACATTCTGGAGACACCTGATGCACTTCATGTGAAGGCCTGGTTGCCTGACATCCAGAAGTGCCTAAGCCCAGGACCCTTCCCTGTTATCAGCCCCATATCCTATGACCCTTTGCCTGACCCCTGGGACCTCCTTCCTCACAAAGGATAACACAGACAGTCTGATTTTGCCCTGCCTGAATCATTCAGGGAGTCTTCCCAGCCAGGATATGATGCTGGGATCCAAAGAAAGTAATGATCACCTGTCATAGGAGGCTTATGGGGGCCCTTCTGACTGGACTTCAGCATCCTTCTCCACTAGTTCTGCCTCCATTGCTGCCTCCCACATTGACTCAATGGAACTGATTCCCCTAGAATTGCCCCATCGCATTCCCATTATGCAAGGGACAGTTAATATTCTCTCAGCCCCCTACCCTCCCATAGATACTCCAGAAGCAGCCACAAGGACATTCCTGTTCCAGGGGAGTCAGAGGGTGTTGAGGGGGATCAATGCCTCTCAGGATATCCCCTGTTTCCATGGCATGCTTTGTCGACCCAAGGCTTGAAGGAAGCACTGACTCACATGGTGACTTCCTGGTAGGTAAGAGTGAGAAAAGATGTGGTGAATATGTCCTCACTTTCAACTTCGATGGCAGGACCAAGCATCTGTGTTTGTCAGTGAATGAGGAGGGTCACTGCCAGGTCCAACATCTGTGGATACAGTCCATTTTTAATGTGCTTGAGCACTTCTGAGTGCATCCCATCACTGTGGAGTCTGGAGGCTCCAATGATGTTGCCTTTGTCAGAAATATGCCCTCCTAGTTGCAGCAGGGCCAGAAGCAGCCTGGGAGCCATACCAGGGTGTGCAAGAGTGATTGGTGCTGCCCCGATTCTAGTTATTTTGAGCAAGTTCTCAGACAATGGGCCATGCAGCTTTAAACCCATTAGGACTGGTACTCCATGTTGAAGGCAGTCCTTGACCCCTCAGTTTTCCTCCAGTGATGCTATGTTTATAACGATGCAGTAGATACCCAAACCCGTGCAAATTTGCAATTTGGACTTAATGTCATCCATGATGTAGGGCAATCAGATGGAATAGGGATTCAAGCCAAAGCAGGAACTCAGTTTATTACTGTGAACATCAGCTTATATATGTTAAGTGACATCCTGTGATGTTGGGGGTACCTCCAGCCAATGAGAGGTAGCCAAACCCTCTTTTTAGCTAGAGGGGCATCTACCTAGTTTTTGCTATCTCATCCTCACTCAAACTCGAGCCGAGCTTTTCTATGTCCTAAAGGCCTCGAAGCATAGACCCTGAACTCATGCCAGGCTTTTTTTTTTATGTCCTACAGGCCTTGAGGTATAGGCTCTGAGATAATTTTGGCCCAAAATCTCCCCTTTTTGTTTTATATCCCACCCTCAACCATGGTCACCAGGCCAGAATAGCCCACTGCTGAGAGAATATGGGTCAGGGCCACCACTATCCGGAGTTTTGGCCTGGATACCCTCAAATTGAGAGTTCATACTGAGAGTGAGATGTATCGAACCTAACATAATGTACTCAAAGTGCCATGTACCTGTTGTATCTGTTTTTGGAATGCTTGTTTCAGCCTTTGGGAAATGTATGAGCCAAAAAGACACATCAATAAACAAATAGTCATTGCTTCAATTAAGGAAGAGATAAGTGTGGTAAGCCATGGGGGGGCACAATTAAACCAAGTCTCATAGGGGGTCCTTGAATTAAATGAATCAATATCTTCTCTTAACTCATCTAGGGTTCTTGTAAATATCCCAGAATGGTCCATAAAGAAACAACATTCTTCCCAAAGTGCCCTTCAAATTCCTTCCTGTTCCCTAAACAGCAAGTGCAAGTATTTTTTATTTTGTAAGGATACCCTTGCTAAGGAATTGAAAGACTTTTGTAAATAACATAATGCAATCCCCCCCCCCCCACACACACACACAGACAGTTTCCAATAGAAAAGAAAGTCCACTTGCTTCCTGGACATACATAAAAGGGTGTATGTAGAATGGCATGTCTCCTAGGACATGAGAACACCCAGGCTCATTAGGGTAAGATGCCTGTGGTAGGGTGCACACCCGAGTGCCTCCACATTCAGGTCTCCCTTCGGTCCCCTGGATCCTGTCTCCCATGACCCAGCTCCCATGTACCAAATCTCAGAGGTCAAACATCAGATCAGGCCACCATGCCCAGGGTATCATCATCTGAGATGTCTGGTTTAGTATCCCTCTAGTGCCAGTGCAGGACAGGGTCCATGTCACCTTCTGTGTCTGGTGGGGACTTCCTGCCTGGACTTTAGTCCCCATGAGAAGAATCAACATGATTATTGCCAGGAGGGTTGTCTGAAATAGAAAAATAAGCAACACTCTCCTCAAGGGTTAATCTCCATTGGGCAGTAGTTATTTTTTCTTTTCTTGAGTTTGAATTTAAGGATTGCCCACTAAAATCTCTTTCTTTCTTTATTGGTCATCTTGGTCTTCCCCATTGTCCTGAGAGGAGGGAAGAAATTTTAAATTTTGAGCAGGTAACTATATAGGTGGTTCCCCTTTGTTTGGTCCCTAGAATTTCAACAGAATATCAATTGCAGCCTTCTGTTCCCCATGTGCATTCCTCCTTTAGGTCGCACAAACCATTTGTTCTCCTTCCTTCTACAATTCATTGCTGTGTCCCAGCCCCTAACTAGAGTGGATACCCCCTGCCCAACCACAGTTCACACCTTCCAGAATGCTGTGGGTGCATATTCCACTCATTCAGCCAATAGCCTTTAAGATACCAGCCCATTTGGGTGTGGTTTCTGATACTCTAAAAGCAGTTGTAAAGCATGCACCCTTTCTCTTGCTTCCAGCTGCTAGACTCTGTTGTGGTTCACCCAGTTGACTATTATCTAGGACAGTGATTTGCAAGTTTTACCTTAAATAAATTACCCTTTTATTATTCATAATTCTGAACTGGTGTGGGATTATTTTGTGACTTCCTTCATCACCAGGAGACTAGGTACACTAGTCAAAGATCTTCTCTTTTCGTGGACTCTCAGATGCAATTCTCAGGGTCATTTCTAGCAATAAAACAAACCATCCACCCCTGCCCTGGCCTTGCTCCAGCCTACAACATTAACAAGCATTGAGTAAATAAATAAATAAATAAATAAATAAATAAATAAATAAATACACCAGTTGAGTAGGCCAGTAAAACAGAGAGTACACAACCAAAACATTCTCTGAAAATTCAGTGAGGAACCAGATAGGAACAAATTTCACCCAACAAAGATAAACCCAGAAATCAAGACCTAAACCTATAATCACTGTAAACCCAGATGCCTAGAAACCAGACTAAGGAAACAATCAATAATATCCATGGAAATATTTTTCCACCAGAGCAAACTATACAACCACAACTATTTCTGAATGCTCTAACATAGTTGAAGCACAGGAAAAAGACCTGAAAATTGCCTGCATAAAGATCATAAAAGTCTTAAAGAGGAAATGAAAAATTCCTTAAAAAGATCTAGGAAAATACAAACAAACAGTTGAAGGAAATAAATAAAACTGTTTAAGATCTGAAAATGTAAATAAAGGCAATAGAGAGGGGGAAGAGAAACAGGGAGAATTCTGGGAAAGAAAAACTTAGGAATGAAAAAAGGAATTATAGAGGCAAGCTTCACTAACAGTAAGAATATAAGAGCAAGAGATAGAGGAGAGAATTTCAGACATTACAGATAAGATAGAATTAATAAATAAGTTATTCAAACAGAATTGTAAGTCTAAAATAAAATAAAATAAAAAGAAATCCTGATACTAAGTAGATTGGACCAGAAAAAAAAGCCCTTTTGCAACATAATCATCAAAACACTAAACATACAGTATAAAGAAGGAATACTAAAAGCTGCAGGGAAAAAAGAGGACATAACATAAAAGCAGACCTACTAGAATTAAACGTTAAAGTAAAACTACACTCTGACTATGTAAAAGAAAGAATTCCAATGTCAGCAATTTACTTAGAATCTTCTGGGCTCCTTCAAAGAGTTTGAGTCACTTCTTCAGCTCTGCCCTCCTTAGGAAAATCATCTTGTGTTCTAGAATCTGGCAGTTACCACTCCACTACTGTTGCTGTTTCTGATGGTCATCCCATGATATTGACATCTCCAATATTCTGAGATCTTCTACTGCAAGTGGACTGTGCTTTCACCAACAGTTACTCCATGATGGCTCTTCTTTGTTGGTGACTTGTCAATATCTGGAATAAACCACATTACAGAAATGGAAATTGTGATACATATCTTGACACTGAAATACATAAACCTTTAATCCTTATCTTGAGGCAAGAAAACACACCTTAAATCTGGGTCAGATGTTCTGCTGGAAGCCTATATATGGGCAACAGAAAAAGGATATTTGGTGTAAAGAGGCCATCCAGGAAATCCAAACAGTTCCTGAGCATGAAATCTAACACGTTGATCCTGAATCTACAGCCTTTGCAAGAAACACACCCTGTATCTGAGACCTGAGTCAGGGAAAGAAATGCTTCATTCCTGAATCCATAACCAAAGAAACATGTTCTGACTCTAAAGACAGTGCCAAAGAAACACGCTTTGTTCCTTAATTCAGAGCCAGTGGTTTGGTCCTGAAATCAGAGCCACCTCTGTCGATGATCAACTAAACTAATCAACCCCTGAGAAGTAAAACTAATCAAATCCTGGGCAAGAAATCTCTCTGGGAAAACCTTATCCCTAAGAATCCCTATATAATCCCCTCTGACTGTTCATTTATGGGCTGTCTGGACAACTTTCCCTCTGTCACCGAGCTGTCCTGTTGTGACTCTGGTCTCCAGAGCGGTCCTTTTGCAGCTCTAAGTATAGCCTGTCTTCCTGATAAGTCAGGATAGATCTCTTAGCAGATCCAGAGCGGTAACACCCACACTGACTTAGAGGAATGTTCTTTCATTCTTTACCTGCAGCATACCTCTGTATGCTGTGAATACCATTGTTTAATAAAAAAGCTGTTTTGGGCCCATGATAGGGTAGAGTAGAGCAAGGTGGGGAAAACTAAACTGAATGCTGGGAGAAAGAAAGTGGAATCAGAAGAAGCCATGAAGCCCCACCGGAGACAGACACCGGAACTTTACCTGGTAAGCCACATCCTCATGGCAATAAACAGATTAATGGAGATAGGTTAATTTAAGATATGAGTTAGCCAGAAATACGCTTAAGCTAATGGCCAAATGGTATTGCAAATAATATGGTTTCAGTGTGGTTATTTCAGGACTGAGCTGCCAGGAACAAACAAGCAGTTTCTTACAACATCCTTGCCTTAATAATGTATCTTTTGGACTCTATTTCTTTGGGATTCAAGCATATACAGAAGACCATCCGAAACACCCAACCTCTTCACTCTTCTAGGCTCTCTTTATGCTGCAAAGTCTCAACATTTCTGTATTAACCCTTCAATCCTCAGCCTACAACTACCAAGGTGGCTGTATCTTCACCAGTGACTCACCTAATCTCTCACAGTGCAAACTTCAGCTGCTCTCTGGGTATACTTCATTCCCTCAAAACTAATACCACCTGAAAGACTCTTACACTGCCAAGTTCAGCTGCCAGCACAGGATATAACCTAGCCTGCTTCTGGAAAACAGCTTTAGTGTGCTGACTGTAAAGAAACACATCACAGAAGAATTTATTTCAATGATGTCTCTTTTTAATCTCCACTTACTTTTTAGCTCAAGCAAAACAGTCATTTGTTCCAGTAATACAAAGTTTTCACTTGAGTGGTGTCAGTTTCTTTTTGATCAGGGCTGAATCTTCAAGCCAAGTTGAACCAAATGACAGAATCTTAGTTCAATATAGGAAACTTCCCTGGTAGAGTCTTTAAACTTCCCTCTGAAACTCCACAAGCCAGGACTTATTCTTCTGCACTATTTTCAATATTCTGTTTGAAATTTGAATCTTTGAAGCTTCTACAATCCATCCCACTGAACTTGCAACAGCCAGTATTTTTTCTAGTCCTAAATTCCAAAGTCCTTCCATAATCCTCCCAAAACATGGTCAGGTCTATCATAGCAATATCACTCCTCTGACCACCTTATTTTAGCTATGTTTCCATTGCTGAAAAGGAAGATGACAACCAAAAAACAAATTGCAGAGGAAAGGGTTTATTGGGATTACACTTCCACATTGCAGTCTAACACAGAAGGAAGGCAGGACATAACCTCAAACTGGGCAGGAACCTGGAGGCAAAAGCTACAGCAGAGACCATGGAGGTGTGTTATTTACTGGTTTGTTTTGCATGGCTTGTTTATCCTGCTTTCTTATAGAACCCAGAACCACCAGTACAGAAGTGCCAATATCCCATACCATCAATAAATAATTTAAAAATGTTTTACAGACTTTCCCACATATGGATTTTTTCTTTTATTTGTTCTTTCTCATACATTATTTCCAAACCATAACTTCTACTCCCTCCACTCCTCCAAACCACCTCTACCTCTTCTCTCTCCAAGGTCCACTTTTCCCCTATTTCCCTATAAAGAAGAGCAGGACTCCCAGGGTTATCAAATGAAAATTGCATGAGAAGTGACAATAAGACAAGGTATAAACACTCATATTAAGACTGAACAGCTTATATTCAGCCACTTCACTATATTTTGCTAGCAGCTGTAAGAGTTCCCTGGTAAAATTCTTGGGTCATGTATGTATACTATCATATCATCTGCAAATAATTGTACTTGGACTTCTTCATTTCCAATTTGTAATCCCTTGATCTCCTTCAGTCCTCTTATTTATCCAGATAAAACTTCAGTAACTATATGAATGGATATGGAGAGAGTACACAACCTTGTCTTATTACAATTTTAATGTAATTAGTTGCCTTTCTATCCATTTGAATAGATGCTGTTATTGACTAGATTTAAATAACCAACTGTCTGTAAATAACTGCCATTATTATGTTTACTTACGTCAATTTTACCCCTGATATCACCAAGACTTATGTCATGAACGGGTGTTGGATTTTGTCAAAGGCTTTTTCAGCATATAATGAGATGATAATATCTTTTATTTTCTTTCAGTTTATTTATATGGTAGATTAAATTAAATGATTTCCATGTGGTGAACCTTGCAAGAATCTCTGGGATGATGCTGACTTGAACATGGTAGATGATCTTTGTAATGCATTCTTGGATTTGAATTGAGAGTATTTTATTGATTATTTTTCATTCATGTTTATGAGAGAAATTGATCTGCAATTCTTTTTGTTGAATATTTGTGTGGCTTGAGTAAAAGGGCAAATGTAACCTCATAAAATAAATTTGAAATTTTCATTATGTTTCTATTTTGTGGAATGATTTGAGGAGAACTGGTAAGAGCTCTTCATTACAGTCTGGTAGAATTCTGTGTTAAAACCATATGTCACTGGGCTTTTATTTTATTTGTTTTGGAGCCTTTTAATTACTGCTTCCATTTTCTTAATGGTTTGTAAGTCTGTTTAATAATTTATCTGACCTTAATGCACCGGTGCAAGTTGTCCCTACCAATAAATGTATCCATTTCTATTCAATTTTCTAATTTTGTAAAGTACAAGCTTTTAAAGTATGACTTAATTGTAGTGAGGAGGCGAGCAGGTCTGCTTTCATCCTGCCAGGATCCAGCATGGTTAGCTTTACACAGGAATAGCGGCTGCTTTCCTGCCACCCAGCTGCCAGCCACCTGGCTAGCTTAGCCCCGGAAATAATAACACACAAACTGTGTTCTTTTAAACACTGCTTGGCCTATTAGCTCTAGCCTTTTCTTGGCTAATTCTCACATCTTGCTTAACCCATTTCTAATAATCTGTGTAGCACTACAAAGTGGTGGCTTACTGGGAAAGATTCAGCATGTGACCTGGTGGCTGGCTCCATCATGTCTGTCCTCACTTCCCTTCTTCCCAGCATTCTGTTCTGTCTACTCCACCTACCTATGTTCTGACCTATCAGGCCAAGCAGTTTCTTTATTAATTAACCAATGAAAGCAACAGATAGACAAATGACCTTCCCATATCACTTAATGATTATTTAGATTCCCTTGCTGTATATTGTTATGACCCATTTAATTGTTTCTGATTTTGTTAATGTTGATATTTTCTCTCTTTTAATTAGTTTGACTGGGTTTTTTGTCTATTGTAGAGATTTTCTCAAATATTTGTTTCATTAATTCTTTGTATTCTCTTTATTTCTATTTTATTGATTTTGGCCTTCAGTTTGATTATTTCCTTTCTACTTTTGTGTGTGTGCGTGTGTGTGTGTGTGTGCTTGCTTTTATTTGTTCCTGAGCTATCAGGTGTGCTGTTACATTGCTAAGATGAGATTTCCCCAACTTCTGAATGCAGTCATTTACTGCTATGAACTTTGATCTTAGCACCACTTTCCTTATACCCCATAGGTTGGGTATGGTATGCTTTAATATAAAAGAATTCTAGAATTCAAAGAAATCATTGAATTCTTAAAAAAAATCTTTAATTTCTTTCTTTATTTCTTCTACTGCTCAGCAGTCATTCAGTGGAGGGCTATTAATTTTCCTTAAGTTTATAGTTTTCTCTTATTTCTGTTTTTGAAATCCTACTTGAACCTGTGGCGGTCTGATATTATATGGATGATCACTCCAGTTTCATTGTATCTGTTGAGACTTGCTTTGTGGCCAAGTATATAGTCAATTTTGAAGAGTATTCCTTGAGGTTCGGAGGAGAATGTATATATATATTTTTTTTTGTTCGGATGAACTGTTTTGGAGCTATCTGTTAGGAATATTTGGTTCATAATGTATGTTTTTTTTCCCAGTATTTCTCTGCTTAGTTTTTGTCTGGGTGACATGTCAGTGGGTAAGAGTGAAGTTTTGAAGTATCTCACTATTAATGTGTTAGTTTCAGTGTGTGATTTAAGGTCTAGAAGTGTTTCTTTTACAAATGTGAATGTCCTTGTATTTGTGTCAATGATAAGAATTCCAATGTCATGCTGTTACTTTTTTCCATTAGTGGGTATGAAATGTACTTTCCAGTCACATTATTTTATTTCATCTTTTTAAAAAGAAAAACTATCTTTTTTTCCATTTTACATACCAATCTCAGTTCTCACTCCCTCCTCTCCTCCCATTGTCTCTACCTTCACCCACCCCACCCCCCAATCACCCCTCAGAGAGGGTAAATCACATTGCTTTGGGGATGTTCTAAGGTCCTCCCTACTATATCTGAGAAAGGTATCCATCCAAAGAGAATGGGTTCCAAAAAGCCAGTATAAGTGTAGGGATAAATCTTGTTGCCACTGCTAATGGCCACACCATCTGCCCCAGCCATACAACTGTCACCTATATTCAGGGGGTCCAGTTTGGTCCTATGATGTTCCTTCCGTGTCTGGATGGAATTAGTGAGCTTGCTATAACTCAAGTGAACTGTTTTAGTGATTTTCCCCAATCATGGTATTGACCTCTTTACTTATATTCTCACTCCTTCCACTCTTCAGGTGGATTTGGAAGCTCAGCCCAACGTTCCACTGCAGGTCTCTGCCTCCTTTTCCATCAGTTGCTGGATGAAGGTTCTGTGATGACATTTAAGATAGTCATCAATCTGACAGCAGGGCAAGGCCAGTTCAGGCACTATCTCTATTACTCAGGGTTAAGACAAGGGGTCATCCTTGTGGATTTCTGGGAATTTGTCTGGTGTCAGTCTTCCTGCTAGACCCATAATGACTCTGTCAATCAAAATATCTGTTTCTTGCTCTCCATCTCTGTTCTTCCTCCATCTCAACTATCCCATTTCCTCAAGTTCTCTCCCCTTTTCTCCCATCCTCTTCCCCTCCTGCCCTCCCTTCTCCCCCACCACCATGCTTCCAATATTGTCAGGATATCTTGTTTATTTACCCTTCTTGGGGCATCTATATATGTTTTTCTTAGGGCTCACCTTGTTGCTTAGCTTCTCTAGGGTGGTGAAGTATTGGCTCATTATCCTTTGCTTTGCAACTGGTATCATCTTATGAGTGAGTACATACCATCTTTTCTTGGTCTGGGTTACCTCACTCAGGGTGTTTTTTATAGTTCCATCTATTTGCTGCACTACTCAGTGGTAAAAAACAATGATACTTTCCAGTCACTTTTAATTATTTTTTTTTCTATTTTGTTAGATATTAGAAGGGCTACAACTGCTTGTTTCTTAGGTATATTCCTTAAAAAATCTTTTCCAAATGTTTATTCTGGGGTGGTGTAATCCTCATATTGATGTGTGTATCTTGAATAAAGCAGAAGGATGATTCCCGTTTTTGTATTTTTGGTCTTTAAATTAGGAAATTGAGTCCATTATTATTGAAAGATATCAATAACCAATGATTGTAGATTCCTATTTAGTTGTTGTTGGTAATGGTGAGAGTAGTGTGTGTGTGTGTGTGTGTGTGTGTACTTCTTTTCTATTGATGTTGCTGCTGTGAGATTATTTGTTCCCTATATTTTCATTGATATAGTTAACCTCCTTTATTTGGTTTCCTTTTAGAACCTCTGTAGGTATGAATTTTTAGGTAGAAATTATCTACATTTTGCCTCATCACAGAATACCTTGTTTTCTCCATCTATGTTGATCGAATGCTTTTCTTGGTATAATAGCATTGACTGGCATCTATGATCTCTTATACTCTGCAAGACATCTGCCCAAGCCCTTATGACTTGTAATGTCTCCAATTAGAATTAAGGTATAATTCTGTAACTTCTGCCTTCAAGAGTTTCTTGGATATTTTCCTTTGTAATTTTTAATATTCTTTCTTTGTTATGTATATTTAGTGATTCATTATTATGTGATGAGAGCCCTTTCTTTTCTTGCCCAATTTATTTGGTGTTCTTTAAGCTTCTTGTAGCTTTATCGGTAATTCCTTCATATGGTTATGAAAATTTTCTTCTGTGATTTTCTTAAAAATATTTTCTCAGTCTTTGGGCTGGGATTCATCTCCTATTCTTAATATTCTTAAGTTTTATCTTTTCATACTGTCCTAGACATCCTGGATGTTTTGTGTCAGGAATTTTTAGATATAACATTTCCTTTGACCGAAATATTTATTTTTTCTATCATATCTTCAATACCTGAAATTCTTTCTTCTATCCCTTGTATTTTGTTGGTGGTGCTTGAATATATAGCTCCTGTTCCCTTATCTAGATTTTCTATTTCCAGAATTCCCTCTGCTTGTGTTTTCTTTATTGCTTCCATTTCTATTTTCAGATACTGAACAGTTCTATTCATTTCCATCAGCTATTCATATTTTTTTTGCTTTCTTTACTTTCTGTACAAATTTATTAATTTCCTCCAATTATTTGTCTTTTCCTGAAATTTTAAAGGGATTTATACATTCCTTTTTAAGGACTTCTACCATCTTTATAAAGTTGGTATTATGGTTGTTTTGTTGTACTTTAGCTGTGTTTGAATATTCAGGGTTTGCTGTAGCAGGATAACTGGACTCTGGTGTCAACATATTGCCCTGACTCTTGTTGTTTGGGTTATATTACTGCCATCTAGTCATCTGGGTTTACAGTGATTACAGGTCTAGGTGTCAAGTTCTGTGTTTGTCTTTGTAGGATTGGTGTTTTGTTCCATGGTATCTGTTTACTCCATGATCTTCTGGCTGCAGTGGACTGTGGTTGAGAAAAGGATTTACACCTAGTTGGTGCCTAGATTTCTGATGGCGGGTGTGGCCTCTGATCAAGCACAGGCTTTTCATCTGAGTTTGGGATTAGAGTTCTCAAAGCTGGCATGATTTCTTGTACAGTTGTGGGGCATCAGTAAGAATTGGTGACTGAGATATGCCACTAGGAAATGTTGCTCTTATGGGGATATCTGGGAAAAGCAGAGATTGGGGCCTATGGTCAGGCAGGTGGCCTACCTGTGGTTCTGGTGGTTAGGATCATCTTTAGTCAAGCAAAGTTTCTCTGCTGGAGCTGGAGAACTGAATACCTTAACAAGGAGCAGAGAAGGAGTTGGTTATTTGGAAGGGGGGACTGAGAGGGGTTAGTTATTTGGCAGACATCCTACTTAGGGTTCTCGCCCCTGTTGCCTCTGGTCCATCAGGGGGACCTATCCTGGAGAAAAGGGTTGGAATATGATGACTGGGGGAATAAGTGTTGGTTTGGGCTTGGCGGGCACTGCTGAGAGAGTTGAGGAAATCTGTGGACAAATGACCTAACTGGGGTTCTGGTGGTCGGCATGACCTCTAATTGGACAAGGAGGCTTCCACTGTAGTTGTGGCCCAGGATATAGTGAAGAGGAAAGGAATGATGGTTTATGGGTAGGCTTGTAGGGCACTGAGTAAATGGTGGTAATCCATGAGCAGAGGATTTACCTGAGTTTCCAGTGCTGGCTTCCACAGTCTGATCTTATGGGAGAAATCACTTAATTGAGGCTTCATCCTCTCAGATGACTGCAGTTTGAATCAAATTGATATACCTGTAGCCAGCACAAAAGGATGGGTTTCTTTATTAGAATCAATACTTTCTAAGAAGCATTACAAGGAATTCCTATTATTCAATATTTCAAAATAAGCAAATGATATCACTAGTGGCACCATTGAGAAATAAGCAATAATTTTTCACTAATACATAGCTGGTACTTACCTTTAGAGAAAATGAATATAGATATTTGGATCAAAAGGAATTTATGCAGATTGTTTCAGTTCAGCTTCAACTACTGGTATTGAATAGACTTTCCAGGGAAGGTAGCTCACATTGTGTTGTGGTTCACAAAACTGAGAGAGTGGTAATTGCTGCTTTTACTTTTTGTATATACAATATCCTTTTAAAATTTACCTCGAAGTAAAAGCAAAGTGTTATATCCTACAGAAGTAATAGGCTTTGAAAAGTATATGGATTACACTCAAATTCTTTTTATTAAGAGATATTCCTTTTAAAATTATATTCATTTATCTCCAGGAATCCCAAAGGCACTGAAGGACATAACTATATTTCACATTACTGTCAGTATTTTTTAATCTATTAATAATTCAAATTGTGCTAAACGGTGTTTCGGAGACATAGTGCTATATTTCAAAAGATGTTTCCAAATACTTTAAATGGTTATTTAATATTTATGATACTTTTACATTTTGTTCTCATCTTTATCAAATGTAATGAGTCTGCATACCTTCTGCAGAAGAGTATTTGCCTCACAATAAATGAATGAATACAAAATGCATATGAAACATAAACTAAGTACCTTAAGTTTTGTAGCATATAATTCATCTTTGTAATATTATAACATAATATTGACTTTGTAGAATAAAAAATACTGTCTATCTAGTGTTAATGAAAATAGTGGGACTTTATATTCTAGTATGTTATAAATTATAAATCATGTTTTTATAAATTTGTGTGAACTAGATAAGAAATATGAGACACAGTTTAAACATATGTATTATCTTCATTTATTTCAGGCTATATAATATTGGAAAGAATAACACATTTTCTGTGATAAATTGACTTCTATCTATATAAGTTATTTTCAAATACATTATTTTTCTCATGTCCTTATTAAAATAAAAGTAAACAAATCATGGTGGTATATGATTTTAATTTCAGTTTCTCCTGAAAATAAAGTTTAAATAAATAGGAATCATTTTGAAACTTGGTTTCACCATACATTATGGACAAAGATTTCCTCCCATTATTATGGTTAGAAATTATACTCTTTGCATTGTTGACTTTTTTATTTAACTTTACAGAAGAAATGGTTATTTTGGGATTAGACACACAGAAAACCGAGTCTACCACCACCATGGCAGGGAAGCATGGCAACAGACAGGCATGGTAGCTAGAGCAATAGCCTGAAAGCTCAAACCTTAAATCAAAAGAGCAAGCAAATGATTGCAAGTTCAAAACAGTGCAAGCCTTTACATGCTCAAAGACCACCTCCAATGACATAGTTTCTTGAGCAAGGTCATACTTACTGAGCTTCCCCAAACAATACTGCCAAATGGTAGCAAAGCATTCAAATATACTAAGCTATGGAGAACATTTCTGAATTGATCATTACAGCTGTCTTCTAAACACTGGTTTAAAATGTTGATATATTGTGATGGTTAGAATAAGATGTATCTCACAAGTCCAAGAGATCTGAATACTTAGGCTCTAGTTTGTGGCTGTTTTGAGAGGATTTGACAATGCAGCCTTCTGGAAGGAAGTTTGTCACTAGTGGAAAACTTTGAGTTTTTAAAGGATTCATGCAAAGAGTGTTTTTTCTGGCTCTTGTTTAAAGTTCAAGATGTTTCGGACACCATGCCTCTGCTTGGCCATCATGGACACTAACCCCTAGAACCTAGAGCTCAAATAAACCCTTCATTCTAAAAGTTTCTTTGGCTATGGTATTTCATCACAGTAAAGGAAAATAAATAAATATGGATTTTGATAACAGAAAGTGGACTATTGCTATGACAGAATTAGCCATTATTTTAAGGAATGTGAAAAAATTTGAGATAATGTGTTAGAAAATCTGTTTAATTCTATAAACAGAGCTTACTGGGCCTTCCTAGTAAGATATTAGAAGACAGTAGTTTTTAAAGCAATGTTGACTGTAGAAGCCTAACTCAAGAGGTTTGTGAAGTAACAATAATAGTAACTAGGCCAGAGACTATTATGTTCATGTTTTGGCAAAAAAATGTAGCTGTATCCTGTTCTTGCCCTAAGAACTTCCTTAAGGCTAAATTAAGAAATAGTGGACTAATTTGTTGTGAGTAGAGATTCTAATACATGGTTTTTAGTAATACTTCTTAGGCAGATCTACAATGAACAAGATCAAGTGGGGCAAAAAAAAAAACCAAAATGTACAGTTATGAAAGGAAAAGAACAGTGACAAGGTTAATATCACTACTAATGCTGGTGCTGGAAGAGAGACTGTGACTGTTAAGGAGATTACAGCACAAGGGTAAAATCAGCACAAGACCCCACCCAATTAAACTTTCAACTTGTGAAAAGTAAATGCCTGGAAATAAATAAACAAACACACCAAAAAGAAAAACCCTCTGGCAAATGTGATTCAAAAAGTTCAACCCAAGCATTTAGCTGAACTTGATAGTAGAGCCCAAATTGTTCTGTCTTTATAAATATGAAGTTCAAAAGAGTAAAGTTGTTGTGGAATATACCTTCCTAATTCAGAGCCTTTGAAGAGAGTGCGTGACAAGGCTGTAAGTACATGAAGACCCTGAGAGCTCAAGATTCCCTCAGATGACATTAAATGAAACTTTGAATGTGAATCCCTATTTGTGTTGGATATGTTAGAGTAATGAGATATTGACCAAGAAAAGTTGTATACAGAGTGTGTAACCAGATTGTGTGAGACATGATTTAGACAGCAAAGCCTCATGGGCAAGCAGCAAAGCTAGGACAGAGATTTCTCAGCCCTCTGGCATTAGACATGTAGCTATAACATTTGACAGTTGACCTGTTTAGTTTTAGTCTTTCTTTTGTCCAACATTTTTTAATTGTGCTTTAATTCCTCCCTGTTCACAACAGCAATATATATTCTGTGCCATTGTAAGTTAGATCTATGTTTTCTATATTTTGATTTTGCTTGGAATTAAATTACAAAATAGCTTGTGTTTCAGAAAAGACTTATAACTTGGACTTTTAAACAGTGTTGAAACTGAAAGACTATTGGGACATTTAATATTTGGTTAAATGCATCTTTCATTAAGATATGGCCACAAGACTGTGGGGACAGGGATTACTATGTAGTGTTTTAAATGAGATATCCTCATATGTCTCAGGTGTATGAATACTTGATCCCAAGTTGGTGGATATTTGGGGAGGATTGGGGTGTGTGATCTTTCAGGAAAAGTATGTAACTAGGTGTACTTTTTCAAGTTTTGAAAGTCTTGCACCATTTTAAATGTGTTTTCTGATCCATATTTGTGATTGGAGATGTGCACTCTCAGCTGCTGATGAAACCACCTCCTACCTCTGCTCTTTCACCATGAACTAACTCTCTGGAATCACAAGGCCCAAAGAAACACTTTCTTCTATAAGTTGCCATGATCATAGTATTTTATCACAGCAATAGAAAAGAAACTAACACATGCTTGTTTAATAGTGTTCTAAGATCAATACAGATAAAAATAATTCTGTTGTAATTTTTAAATTTTATAATTGTTTCCAAATGTAAATATGGGAAAATATGTGATCTGGCTCACATATAGGTGCTATTTTTCTTGGTTGAGAGACTACATAAATCAGATACCAAAACAGTAATAAAATAAATATAAGGATTAATGAAATAATGGTTATTTGATTATATTTACATAATGGTGCTATTAATCAACATTATCACTCAAAGAGTCAAAATTTAATGTCAATATCACTTCAAAAATTCCATACAAAATTAGTTTTACTCTAACTTTTATGCACAGGGGACAAAATCATCCTGGTTTTAGATTAAACTGAGTAGGTGACTACTCAATTTGTATCCATTTTTATTTGTACTTTTGTTTTTGAGAATTCCACGCATAATATATCATCATATCTACTATCCAAATTTCATGTTTTTCATTTAGATGACCCATTAACTACAGTTAGCACTGCTCCTATGTTCATGTACATGGAGGCCAACTACTAGAGAGCAGCAATCCTTTTAGTGTCTATATCCGTAATTACATATAGTTTGATTTCAAATAATAACTACCTACTGCCAGTAGTTTTTGAATAAGGAATGAGTATTGGAGATTATCTGTCCCATGTATCCTGTAATTTTGGTTGTCTCCATCTTGTGCAGTTACTGACAGAAAACTGTAAGTTCAAAAATTGCAATAGTCATGCTATACTCAGAAGACAACATTGCACTGATCTCCACCTCTTTCCTTCTTTCTTTCTTTCTTTCTTTCTTTCTTTCTTTCTTTCTCTCTCTCTCTCTCTCTCTCTCTCTCTCTCTCTCTCTTTCTTTCTTTCTTTCTTTCTTTCTGTGATATTCCATAATATGCAATTCTTATTTAGGGATTGGCACTCACTTCCTAATTTACATCACTTTGATCAGCTATTCATGTCTAAATTGATTACTGTTCACTACAAAATAATCTTCTTGTTCCAAGACTGAAAAGAACCCAGTGATATAGATGGAAACATATTTTAGAAGGTATTTGACAATATTTTCATTTAGAAATTAAAATAGTAGGCTCTAATATAGGGTGTATGACCTCCTAGCCATGTGCCTATAGCCAATATCAGGTATTAAATTTGCTCCTGTGGACCAGGCCTCAAATCCAATCAGGAAATCTTTATCTACCACACAATACACATAACTCTTTTGGTCAAACCCTATTAGCCAGTAAGGAATCCACAGGTTTCTATCATCTGTGGAAACAATAGCAGAACCTCTTTTCCAATAACATGTTCTTAGACTTAAATTTTGAAGTCAAGATATCTTAAAAATATATATGTTGGTTTAGCTTAATAGTCTGTAAAATGCAATGTCTTTCTGTTGCTAGCTCATTCATAGCTAAATATTCAAAGAAAATACAATAATATACATAATCCAGAATCTGTCTATTTCTATTACTTTTATTTTTTTAATTTTTGATTTTTTGAGACAGGGTTTCCCCAGTGTATCGTTGTCTGTACTAGACCTCACTATGTATCAAGGATGTCCTTGAACTCACAGAGATCCACCTGCCTCCGTCTCTCAAGTGCTGGTATTGAAGGTGTGCACCACCACACCCAGCTACTCTATTTTTTAAATGATTTTCTCTATTTTTTTTCTATTCTCTTCCAAGGCTACATACAGTTTTAAAGACAGTGCTAATCATTTAGAGGGTTTTTTTTCCTAAATTTCCATCTGAATCTGTCTTTACTGTACATTTCTTTTTTCTGAGCACATGAATTTTTAATCTGTTAAGTAGCATGACTAGGATTGAAGCTGCAGCTTTGGCAGCTATCTCTGCCACAGTCCTTATCTTTCTGAGAGGCTAGTTCAATGGTGGACATGCTGGAGAGAGCTTTATTTATTGCCACTATTCTGTAGAGTGTCAATGTCCATGCCACCACTACCAAGCAGTCTTCCATCAGTTGCTCAAAAACACCATTTAAGTGTTTGGTGGCAGAGCTTCTTAAAAGAGCTGCATGGATTTTGGCACTGATGCTGAATCAAGATGTTGTCTCTCTTAATAGTGTTGTGCCTTTGCTTGCCTCTAATAAACATCTGTTCTTTTCTGTATATAATCCTTATTTTTTAATAAATAAAGTTTTCTCAATGTTTACGTGGAAATTCTTGCAAAAATTTTGAGCACAATTTATAGTCAGAGGCTGCACTTTCATTTCCTGGCCACCTAGACCCAAATAATCACACAGAAACTATATTAATTACAACACTGTTTGGTCAATGCTCTGTTGCATTTCTAGATAGCTCTCACGTTTTAAATTGAGGAGGCAGAAATTTTTTTCTTTCTTTCAATAAAAATAAATAAATAAATAAATAAAAGAAAAAAAATATCACATTTTTATTAATCAATGTATCACCACAAGACTATGACTTACCAGTAATATTCTGGCATCTTTCCTTTCTGCAGCTACATGGCATCTCCTTGACTCTGCGTATTCACTGTATATATCTTTGCTTGGATTTCCTGCCTGGCTTTACTCTGCTCAGTCATTGACCAAAACAGCTTTATTCAACAGCCAAGAAAAGTAGCACATATACAGTATGACATCCCACACCATCATTCAGTAAAGTTTTCATCATGAACTTCCAGTACATTTTTCAAAAATGGAAACTATAAATGGTACATACACTTTTTCAAAGTTAAGTAAGGAAAGATACTGTTTGTTAGGAAAATATAGATACACTAAGGATAGATTGTTTTATACAAATAATATTGATTGCTTTTTGTGAAAACCAGTTTGCTAGTCTCTATCTTTGGGAACATTACTCCGATTTCTTCTCTATCCATAATTTTGAAAAACTGTCAAAAATATGATTGACATCAAGCAATCTTAGACTTGTAGTAAAAATTATTCTTCTTTATTATATTTGGACATTTCAGTATTACTGTTAACCATGACATCTGTTTGTAATATTAATATGATGCATAATATTTTAATCACTTTGAGGGATTCTATAATAGTTTATGAACATTTTATTTCTTTGGAATTCCCCTGATTAAAGTCATTGTCCTCAATGTACCATTTATTTCAATTTTCACTTGATCAAAAATATTTCTGGAAACATTTTAGACTTTTGATCCTTATGTTCTTTTTCTCTTCAACAGTGAGTATCACTGACTATTATAATAAGCAAAAAAATCATTTTCTTAGAGACATATGCTAGATCATTATCTGTCTTTATTTGTGCAGGTATACTCATGATGGCCATAACTTCTAATAAATGTGTCATTACTGAATCAGCTTTTTCTGAGCTTAAAGTAGTTGCACATTGAAAACCTGAATAAAGTGTCAATGGTGTGGCATACATATTTTATTTTTTCCAAATCCTGCAAAGTGGAACACATCCATCTGCCAGATTTCATTTATTTGACTATCCTTTGGGTTAGTCCCTGCAGGGAGTGGTCTTTGGTTTTAGAAAGAGCAAGTAGGGCATCTCTTTATAATCTTCTTATCTTGTTGCCATGTAATAGAAAACTCTTTCTTTAAAGCTTTGCTATTGACATGATGTTTTTAATGAAATTCTGAGGCCTGCAACATGTTTACAATCAAAAATTAATCAATTTCTTAATTATCTTGTGCTAGAGGACCTGGCAGACCCATATGAGATCAAATGTGTGTTTTCTATATAGGACAAAGTCTATTACTGATTATGTCTTGCACCTACATAAATAATGAAGTCAATTCTGTATCATCTAATATAAACTCAGTGGTTTCAATATGCAAGACAACTTTCTGCATATTGTGATGTAGTAACTATTATTAAGAGGTTTTTTAAAATCCCTTAGCACCATGAGAATAGAATATAATTATGCATTATGGATTAATTATAGGGCTTTGTTCCACTTTATTTAATTATTTTGATATATAACTGGCCTTCCCTAATTTATGTGCATCAGTATAAATGTATGGGCTCCAGTTATTGGTGCATCATGTACAATTCGGGGAAGAATCCAAGAAGTGCTTTTTATAAGGTTAAGTCTATCACTTTTGGTATAATTGCTATTAATTGCTCCCAAAAAAGTTAGCATTTGCTCTTTTCCATGGTTCATTGTCTTCCCACAACTTTTTTATTTCATCAGTATTAAAAGGAACTATAATCTATCCTGGGTCTATACATGCTAAATGATGAAGTCTCAATTTATATTTTATGATTAATTCAGAGACATTTTCCACATTAGTTTTTAATTTTTTACTTGATTTATGTGATAAACAAAACATTCTAAGATAATGTCTCCCCTCTGCATTAAAATTCCTGTAGGTGAAATTCTAGAAGGCAATATGACTAGAATACAATTAAGATTTGGATTCACCTTATCCACATGTGCCTCCTGTAATTTTCCCTCAGCAATTCTCTATTCCTGTGCTGTTTCAGCTGTTATTTCTCTAGGATTATTCTAGTCTTTATTGCCATCTAAGGTTTTGTTTAGATGAATTATTAAATCAGGTTTTATCCCAACAGCCGGCCATAGACTGAAAATGTCTCCTAACAATCTTTGAAAGTCATTAAAAATATACAACTGGTCTCTCCTAATTTGTGGCTTTTATGTTCTAATTTTATGCAAACCTATTTTATAACCTAGGTAATTGACAGAATCTCCTCTCTGTATTTTTTTTAGAAGGAATTTGTAATCCCCATTTTGGCAAAACTTTCTTTATTTCTTCAAACATTCTTTCTAAAATATCTATGTTTGGATCAGATAGCAAAATGTCATCCATGAAATGGTAAATTATAAGCTTAGAAAATTGCTTAATCATTATTTCCAATGGCTGACTTACATAGTATTGGCCCAGAGTGAGGCTATTGAGTATTCCTTGTGTCAGGATAGTTCATTGATATCTCCTAGTAGGCTGAGAATTATTATAAATAGGCACTGTGAAGGAAAATACTTTTTCTATCATTTTCTTGTAAAGGTATATTGAAGAAACAATCTTTCAAATCAATAACTATAAGAGGCCATCCTTTTGCTAATAGTGAAGGCAAAGGTATTCCAGATTGTAGGGGGCCCATAAGTTGAATTATCTTATTGACAGCTCTTAGATCTGTCACCATTCTCCATTTTCCAGATGTATTATAACAAAAAAAATAGGAGAATTCCAAGCACTGGTTGGTTCTTCGATATGGTGAGCACCTAGTTGCTGTTGTATCAGCTGCTCTAAAGTCTACATATATTCTTTAGCTAGTAGCCATTGGTTAACTCATGTTGGTTTCTCAATGAACCACTTTAAATGTAGGGCTGTTGGTACCTCTAAATGTTTGCTTGTTGTTTTAGTTCTTGCACAGCCTGAATGGCTGGTGACATTTGTTTATAGTACTTTATAATATCCTTCCCAGAATTATGAGTTCCTGGGGCCACAAGAATGTTAATCGTGGTATTCTATTGCTGCAGCAGGTTATGACCCCATAAAATTATTGCATTATTAGCCATATATGGCCTCAGCTTCCCTTTCTGGCCTTCATGCCCAATCTTGTGCTTTGTTCAACTTGAGATATGGTTCCAATTTCTAGTAATTGAACACCTGCCTCCTGAAGAGGAAAATTTGGATGACAATATTCTGGAGTAATGATACTCATATTCGTACGTGTGTCTATCAAACCAACATTTACAATGCCATTTATACACATTATTAGCTTTGGTCTTTGATCATTTATAGAAGTCTGCCAGAATATATGTTTCTTATTTCCTATTGGAATTTTTGACTTATCCTCCATATTATGCTATCATCTAGAACAGTATGATCCTTTATAGATGGCTCTGGATTTTTTAATTTTCCTGGTGACATGTCCTCCACAGTGACTAGGAATGACTGGGCCAGTATTGGCTTGGGGGCCTGCAAGACACCATTCAAGGTACCCCATGGTATCAGGTTGCCTTTTCTCTCTTTGTTGATCTACATTCATTGCTCCAATGTCAACCTTTGCCCACCTTCTACATATACCTAAAAGCTGAGTCCTCCTATTCTTGTCATTACTAGAGGAGATATTATTCCTAGGAATTCCTTGTCTGCAATCCCTTCTCAGATGTCCTATTCTACCCCAATTAAAACTTTTGGCAATTTGATGTTTCCTCATTTCTTTGGAAATTGTTTCTCCTACCCAAGATTCAGTATTATAGCCAAATGTCTCAAGGTTCATTGTATGCAGGATCCATTCATCTGTAGGTGTTTATCTAACCTTTAAAACCCAATTATCTTTTTGTGTTCTAAGTTGGCATTTTCAAAAGCCAGAGATTCAATAAGTAGTCATCAAACACCTGGGTCTGTTACTCCAATTTGTACAGTCTTAGTTAATCTTTGTAAAAAGTCACTAAGGTATTCTCTCTGGCCCTGTTTAACACTGGTATGATGGAGGAAGGTCATTGGTTAAATAAAAAAAATGCCTTGGCCCTGATAGGACAGAAAATTAGGTAGGCGGAGTAAACAGAACAGAATGCTGGGAGGAAGAGAAAGTGAGCTCAGACTTGATAGCTCTCCACTCTGGGGCAGATGAGATGAAGCAAGCCGCCAGGTCAGACATGCTGAATCTTTCCAGGTAAGACTGGTGCTACACAGATTATTAGAGATGGGTTGATCTGGATATGAGAATTAGCCAGTAAGGGCTAGAGCTAATGGGCCAAGCAGTGTTTAAATGAATACAATTTGTGTGTTGTTATTTCGGGGCATAAGCTAGCCAGGCGGCCAGGAGCTGGGCGGCAGGAACATAGCTCGCAGCTCCTATAACACTGGTATATGATTCACTTCTTTTTCTTAATTCTTGAATTCTGTCCAAAGCATTTCCAGCTACTTCTGGCATAGGGACAAAATTTCTTCATTGTAATGAATTTGATCCTGTGGGTTAGCATAAGTGCCCTCACCAAGAATTTTATCTTGGGTAGTCTAACTTTTTTTTTTTTTTTGCTTTTTCCTGTTGTTCTAAAATTTTAGCCTCTTTCTTGAAATAATATGTAAACATCAACTGGGGACCATCATCAAGGACTGCTGAGACTAACTGAATCCAGTCATGTGGTGTTGCCTTGATTCTAGAAACCCATGTCTTTATCATCTCCCTAACAAATGCAGAGTGCAAGTATAAGTTATGACAGCTTACTTAATTTCTTTTAGATCATTCATTTCTATAGGTATTCCTCTACCTTCTTTGGATCCTTTTGGGCCTTTAGGACTTGATGCTTTTTCAGAGATGATTACAGAATAGGAAGCTAAAACCCTGGGTACGTCATCTCTGATAGCTACTGGCAATATTAAATCCTGCCCTTGTGCCTTCTTTCCCTATTCATTAGCTCCAATATTTTTTTCAATCATTTCAAATCCGTTTTAACTATTGTCTTTTGTAAAGCCTGAATCTCCTGGTCTCTATATATTTCTAGTGATTTCATTGAGGTACCTAGCCTCTGGTCCTCATTCTGCACATTCCAAGATCTGAATTTTCTCCTTTAAAGATAACATCTCATTGTTGAACATTATTTGGATAGTGTGCAGATTGCCATCCGGGAGAGATACTCTATCTACTAATCTATCATAACTTTTTAACAAATTTTGATTATCAAATTCAACAGTATGAATTCTTTCAAAAAATTTCTCAGTACCCTTAGATATGATTTATTTTTTTCTGTCAAATATATGTTACGCTTTTCAATAGTATCAATTTTTTCAGGTAATTTTTGATTTTTGATGGAATTAATCCTGTCGACTAGCTGTTCATTATTAATCTGTAAAGACTGTATCATTCCTAAAAGTGCCATATTCTTTAATGACACAATATGAAAAAAAAAAAGCTGAGTCCTAATATCCAATAAGTGGAAGTATCACCATAACCAAATAAGCCTCGCAGAATACAATCCACACTATTAGCAAAAATGTTACTAAAATTTTCAATTTTATGTAGTCTGCAATTTTGATTTATTAATTACCTGTTACGAGATTTGGTAAACCGTTTTAGTTGTAATAATCTTATTGTCCAGCAGGTGTCACAGTTGCAGAGTCACGAGTAGCAACAGTACAACCATTGGTGACAGGAATGGTCCTGAGCCACTTTAATTTCCCACCTTGGTACTGGTTAAACACTGAGAAATATGCTTTACTTGACAACTTTAAAGCAATTAAATCAATTCCATACATGAAGCAAGAAACCTAGATTTCACAGGCAGGGAGCACAACCCGGAAGCTGCACAATCTGCCACATGGCAAGGAACCATACCAGGGAACCATGCCAGGGATTCCAGCACAGTGAAGGCAGGAACGTGTGTGCGCTTGGGAAATTTGCAAGTCACCACATTCAGTAAGCTCCGCGGCAGAATTGGGAGACTTTCTGGGCCATGGACTGGCTAGGACTTTAGGCTCATTCACCTGGTAGCCTGGAGTCCAAATCCACATGGGCGCCAGATAAAGAAGGATGCTCAAAATTAATCACACACTAGCTCAGAATTGAGAATAATAGATGGTTATTTATTTAGGGGTAGGCTCACAAATCAGAATCCTCTGCTGGAATGGAGAATAGCAACCAAATACCCCAGCCAGAAAAGAGAGTGGTTATGCACTTTACATTGGCATAAATAGTATAATAGGCCACGCCCAAGTGTACGGGTAACTTAGAGGCTACTGGCTTTAGGGTTGATGAAGAAGGACACTTAAAAGAAATCCCACACTAGCTCAGCGTTGGGAATAATAGATGGTATTTATTTAGAGGTAGACTCACAAATCAGAATCCTCTGTTGGTACAAAGAACAGCAACCAATTCCCACAGCTGGAAAAGAGAGCGGCCGCACCGCTTTACATCAGCATAGACAGTATAAAATGCCACACTGAAGTGGGTGGGTAACTTAAAGGCTGTAGGATTTCCTACATACAGTTGAGCAAGTATCCTTGTTGTATGATTAAACATCCTTTGGTTGAATGCCCAAAAGTAATATCACTGGGTCTTGAGGTAGATTGATTCCCAATTTTCTGAGAAACTACCATGTTGATTTCCAAAGTGGTTGTACAAGTATGCACAACCCCTTTCGTTGTGTTTCCCTTGCTACACATCCTCTGCAAAATAAGATGTCACTTGTGTTTTTGATCTTAACCATTCTGACAGGTTTAAGATAGAATCTCATAGTTGTTTTGATATGAAATTCCTTGATAGCTAAGGATGATAAATATTTTCTTAAGTGTTTCTCAGCCATTTGAATTTCATCTGTTGAGAATTCTCAGTTTACGAATGCATCCCATTTTTAAATTGGATTATTTTGGCTATGGATGTCTATTTTTTTTGTGTTCTTTAAATATTTTAAAGATTGGCCAACCGTCAGATTTGAAGTTGGTAAAGATTTTCTCCCATTCTGTAGGCTGCGGTTTTATTTTGGTAGTGTCCTTTGCCTTACTGAAGCTTATATCTTTCATGTGGCCACATTTATAAAATGTCAGTGTTAGTGCCTTGCTACTGGTGTTCTCTTAAATGAGTTGTCTCCTGTGCCAATGTGTTCAAGGTTATTCCTCACTTTCTCTTCTATCAAGTTCAGTGTAACTGGAATCATGTTGAGGCCTTTGATCCACTTGGAATTGAGTTTTGAGCAAGGTGATAGATGTGAATCTATTTGCATTTTTTGCATACTAAGTTATACCAACACCATTTGTTGATGATTCTTTCTTTTTTCCATTGTATAGTTCTGTCTTTTTTGAAATAATAAAGTGTTCATATGTGTATAGAATTATATCTTTATATCTAGGACTTCAAATTGATTTCAGTTGTCAATTTTTTTTGCCAATACCATGCTGTTTTTATTACTATAGTTCTGTAGTATAGTTTGAGATCAGAGATAGTGACACCTCCTGTAGTTATTTTATTGTACAGGTTTTTAATAGCTAGCTTGGTTTTTTTCCATATATGAAGAACATCATTGTTCTTCAAAAGTCTGTAAAAATTTATGATGAATATTGTGTTGAATTTCAAGATTGCTTTTGGCAAAATAACCATTTTTACTATGCTAATCCTACTGATCTGATCATATCATAGCCACATCTGTTGTCAACAACTTTGAAAGAGCAAAAATAAGCTCAAACTCTCTGACCTTCAGTCAAGGTGGAACAGGCTCACCTCTCTGGGTTCCCACAGGGTTTAAAAAATATTTTAATATTTTTTTCTTAACAATTGGCATGTCATTGTTTCTAGAGAATTATCTATATGTAGCATATGCTTTTTTCTGATTGATGAAAATAACAATACTCACTAAATTCCACTAGGAATCGATCAGTAGCCTCCAATTCCTTGTTATTTGTCAATGTTCTCTACAGTTATCCACACCTTTCTTAACAGAAATGAGAATGTCAGCAGCAGCTATTATTAGGGTTTCTAACATTGCACTTCACTGCAGCAAAACTTTTCTTTCAGGTTGATATGTGCTAAAGTTTGTCAATAGCAAAACACTAGAGTTTTGTTTTTTTGATTCCATCATTTTTTCTTTTGAATAACATTTTTGTTGACTCCTTGGTGAAGTTTATAAAATAATCCATGTGACATGACAACTAATAGTATCAGACAAAAAACAAACAAACAAAAAAAAAGATTCTCCATCAATGCCCAGGAAATTTATCAGTTTGCATAGGAGCTTGATATGATATTGTGCCCAACTTCAACTTTTCTTCCATATGTGCTCTCAGCTGAAGAGGCTGTTTCCCATTTTGCTGAATGTGGAACAAGACAATTGCACTTCTTCCAAATTACCAGTCCTTTTCTTTTATCATTCACCATTCTTTCTTTCTGATCACCATGAATCAACTCCTCTGTTGGAGATGAACTTTTCCAGGTGTACACTCATTTCCATTTCTTTCTGCCTACTCAAAGACTTTGGCAAAGTAATCGTTCATTTTTCACTATCTTAGTTATATTTTAAGAGAATTTTTTGTCACAGTGATCTTCCTTTTTCCATTAATAATGTATTTTTTTTAAATTTGGAGGAGAAACAGGTATAGTGGAGGGAAAGAAATAAATGTTCTATTATGAAATTGTACTTTGGGTAGAAAAAAACAGTACCTTCATTTGCCTCATTATTTTTGGTTTATTTATGAGTTGTCCAACTTCCCATATTTTTCATGTATTAATAAATATATTCCTAAAGCTTAAATTTTAGTACGTGATTCATTCTTTTGTTATTCTCTGTATTTTGATATCTTTATTTACTTAAGGGTCTTGATTTATTTTGACAATAGTCTTAAATTATTTTATTGTAGATGATATACTTTATAGTAATAATTTTTGGAACAATTTGAAACTACAGATTTTTCTTTTTTTCATTATTCAACATGTGAAGGATGACAACTGAAAAACTTATCTTGATATTGAAGACCTCAGTACTAAATGCTTCTGCAGATATTTTGTCATTTGTCTATTTAGTGTGAGATGAAAGGTATACTCTTTCCCTAAACTCATGCCATACCAACTAGTTCCTAAGCCCTGGGGCTGGGCCTTCCCCCTAACCACAGAAGATTTCCAACAAGTAGGCTTTGGTCATACACATGACAAAAACCCTCACGAGTTGACAAATTCCTCTTCCCCAGAACATTAACAGACTTCAAAGACCTAGACACCCTTCAAACCATTAGGAAAAACAGATACCCTAGGACAGTGTACAGTACATACCATTTGAAGAAACAGCCACAGCGGTTCTATTGGAGGCCAGGCTGGTACTAGGTACCCCAGAAGAGCACTCAGGCTTTACTGGGGTCAAGGCAATTTCTAGAGACACAAAAAGGCAAGTTGAAAGGAGCCAAGGCCCCCAAAACTCCCATGGAAATACAGTACTGTGCCTGAAGACTCATCAGTCACCAGAACTTTTGGCCACTTTCACCAGAAGACCAGAAAGAAAATAGAAAACAAGGAACAGAGCACTCTGCCAACAAGGACAAAGACCTATAACTACCATAATTTAGATGCCTAAATCCCATTGTAAGAACACAGTCAGTAACAGAAAGGACAATGTGTCACCACCAAAACCCAATTATGATACAACAGCAAGACCTGAACATTCCAGTGCAGATTAAAGAAGAGAAAATGATCTTAAAATAGTTTTATGAAGATGATAGACTTCCTTAAGGAGGAATAAAAAAATCCTTAAAGAAATTGAGGAAAAGACAGAAAATTTGGGGAAACCAATAAATTCATTAATGACAAGAAATCCAAGAAAAAAAATCAAGCCAGTAAAGAAAACAGTTGAAGATCAGAAAATGAAAATAGAATAAAATAAACACAAACTTAGGGACTTCTTGAAAGGGAAATCTTGTCTAAGCATATGGAAGCCACACCAACAGACTACCAAAACTGAAAGAGAGAATCTCAGATATTAAAGACACAATAGAAGAATTAGATTCATAGGTTAAAAAAAATGTTAAACCTAAAATATTCTCAAAATCTCCAGGAAATCTGGGGAACAATGAGAAGAACAAATATAAAAATATTAGGAATAGAAAAAGGATAAGAATCCCTGTGCAAATGTCCAGAAAATATATTCAACAAAACCATAGAAGAAAATTTTCTCAGCCTAAAAAAGGACATACCCGTAAATGTACAATAAGTGTACAGAACACCAAATAGAGTTGACCAGAAAAAGTCCCCTCATCACATAATAATCAAAATAAAGAATAAAGAAAGAATATTAAATGCTGCAAATGAGAAAGACCAAGTAACATATAAAGGCAGACCTATCAGAATTAGACCTGCTAGCCAGGCGATGGTGGCATACGCATTTAATCCCAGCACTCGGGAGGCAGAGGCAGGCAGATCTCTGTGAGTTCGAGACCAGCCTGGTCTACAGAGCTAGTTCCAGAACAGGCTCCAAAGCCACAGAGAAACCCTGTCTCAAAAAAACAAACAAACAAAAAAGAATTACACCTGCTTTATCAATGGAGACATTAAAAGAAAATAAACCTAGATAGACCTCTTGCAAACTGTAAGAGACCATGAATGCCTGCCCAGACTAACATATCCAGCAAAACTTTCAAAAACCATACATGGAGAAAATGAGACATTTCATAACATAGATAAATTGAATTGATGTTCACTCCCAAACCCATCATTATAGAAAGCACTAGAAGAAAAACTCCATCCTATAGAAGTTAGTTATACCCACGAAAACACAAGCAATAAATAACCCCACACCAGAGGGAAACACAAACACACATGCACACACATATTTACACTACCTCTACCACTACTACCACCATCACCAAAACCACCACGAACAAAAAAATAAGAGAAACTAACAATCACCTGTCATTAATATAGGTCAAGATCAATGGTCTCAATTTGCCAATAAATAGACACTGGCTAACATTTTGAATTCAAAAACAGGGTCCATCCATATGCTGCATACAAGAAACACATGTGAACATCAAAGACAGACATTACCTCAGAGTAAAGGGCTAGAAAAATATTCTTCCAATCAAATGTAATGAAGAGGCAAGATTGGTATAGCTACCCTAATATCTAAAAAGTAGACTTCAAATCAAAAACACAAAATTAATCAAAAGAATGGAGAAAGACTTTTATATTCATCAAAGGACAAATCCACCAAGTTGCTTCTCAATCCTGAACATCTATGTCCAAAATACATGGGTACCCACAATCGCAAAAGAAATTTTACTAAAACTTAATTCACATACTGAACCTCATGCATTAAATGAGGGAGACTTCAGTGCCACACTCTCACCAATGGAAAGGTCATCCAGACAGAAATTAAAAAGAGAAATAATAGAACTAACAGATGTTATGATGCAAATGAATCTAATAAACATCTACAGAATGTTTCACCCAAACATCAAAGTATGTAATTACTTGTCAGAATCTCATGGAATGTTCTCCATAAATGCCCACAAAGAGATACAAGAACTTGGAATAACCCACTAGACCTGATCAGATCACCACAGATTAAAGATGGAATTCAATCATAAAACAAACAAAAATGCAAAAAGTCTATAAAATCATGGAAACTAAACAACTCTCAGTTGAAATATCACTGGGTCAAGGAAGGAATAAAGAAGGAAATTAAAGCCTTTCAAGAACTCAATGATAATAAATGCATGACATACCCAAACTTATGGGACAGACTAAGAGAAAAGTTCATAGCACTAAGTGTCTTCAAAAAGAATTTGGAGATATTTCATACTAGTGACTTAACAGCACACCAGGAAGCTCTAAAACAAAAATAAACAAACACACCCAAGAGGAGTAAATAGCAGGAAAAAAATCAAAGTGAAGACTGTAATCAATAAAATAGAAACAAAGAGAAAAATAAAAATTTCAATGAAACAGATTTGTCTTTGAAAAATATCTATAAGATAGACAAACTCTTATTCAAACTAACTAAAAGGCAGAGCTATAATATACAAATTAACAAAGTCAGAGAAAAGGGGAAAGGACAATAGACTCTGAGGAAACCCAGACAATGATTAGGTCATACTTCAAAAACCTATATTTCACAATATTGGAAATTCAAAAAGAAATGGACTAATTTCTTGACAGATACCACATACTAAAAGTAAAACAAGATCAGATAACAAATAAAAACAGACCTATAACACTAAATAAATAGAAGCAGTCATTAAAATCTCCCAAGTAAGAAAAGCCCAGTGCCAGATGATTTTAGCATATAATGCTACCAGAGTTTCAAAGAAGAGCTCATACCAATACTCCTCAGGTTGTTTCAGAAAACACAAGGAACATTACTAAATTCTTTTTGTTAGGCCACAGATACTCTTCTATCCAAACCACACAAAGACTTAACACAGAAAGAGAATTCCAAACTAATTTCCCTAATGAACACTGATGCAAAAATACACAATAAAATACTGGCAAACTGAATCCAAGAACACATCAAAAAGATCATCTGCTAAGATCATGTGGGCTTCATTCCATAAATGCAGGGATTGTTCACCATATGAAAATCTTTCACTGTAATCTACTATATAAACAAACTGAAAAAATAATACATGGTCATCTACTTGGATGCTGTAAAATTCTTTGACAAAATTCAAAAGTCCTTTATGACATCTTAGAGCAATCAGGGATACAGGGAACTTACCTATATATAATGAACACAATGTACAGCAAGATGACAGCCAGCACCAAATTAAATGGAGAGAAACTCAAAGCAATTTTACTAAAATCAGGAACAAGACAAGCTTGTCTAGTCTCTCCATGTCTACTGAATACAGTACTCACAGTTCTAGCTAGAGCAATAAGACAACAAAAGGGGATATAAACTGGAAAGCAAGAAGCCAAAATATTGTTATTTGCTGATTATATGAATGCAATGGAGTATATGTATCACAATGCATTATCTATTTGCAAATGATTAAATCTCTTGACAGAAAATTGTCTCAAAGGTGCACAGCACCTAGAGATACATTCTCCCTTAACCCTTTATTCACAGTGGTTGATAGTTAGAGACGGGTAAGGTCTTTCCTCCCTCTCCCCACCAAAACAACCAAACACAGAGTGTACATAATGGAATGTATATACCGATAAAGGGTAAGTCTGGAAAATTTGAAAAAGATCCCCAAGGCAGGCATAGTCATCTGTACTGAACCGAAATCACAGGCTTTATTAAATAAAATAAAATGAGAGGAGTTATATTTTACAGTTGTAAGCTTGTTTCACCTTGAGAGTTTGAACACTTGCAAGTAAAGATAAAAGGGTAAACTTCATGACTCGCTGTACTATAGTACAGCTTCCTTGACAAGATTCTCCTTCCTTCCTTCCTTCCTTCCTTCCTTCCTTCCTTCCTTCCTTCCTTTCTTTCTTTCTTTCTTTCTTTCTTTCTTTCTTTCTTTCTTTCTTTCTTTCTTTCTTCCTCTCTTTCTTTATCTCTCTTCTTCTTCTTCTTCTTCTTCTTCTTCTTCTTCTTCTTCTTCTTCTTCTTCTTCTTCCTCTTCCTCTTCCTCTTCTTTTTGGTTCTTCATTTGTTTTGTTTTGTTTCTTTGCTTTGCTTTTAGTTTTTCTATTAAATTTGGTTTTGTTTTGGGGCAAGTATACAAGGGCAAAGGATGGATGCAGCACAGGATAACTGTGATTGGAATGCATGATGTGAAATCTACAAAGAATCAATACTTTTTTTTTTTCAGAGATTCCTTTTAAAGCATCAGATATTGTGCTTTTAAACCGGTAAGCTAGTAACTCTGCATTTCTGATGTCAACCATGTTATCTGGAGCTTAATAATTTATGTCATTTTTTTTCCTTTATTTTCTAGTTGTTTGAACTTGAGAAAGTTGCCCGAACTTACACTGGTGAAAATTACAGTAATATTATTATGATTTGTTTTGATGATCCAATGAGTTATTATAAAGTTTGGCTCAGTAAAAGCAGTATATTCACTATAAATACTTTTAATATACTGTTTTAAAATTATAAGTTGTTCAGTCTTTTAACTCATGTATAATTCTGAAATCTGAAGCAACCTAAACTATGGTTTCAACACCTCTATTAACCTTACTTCAAAAGTATATTTTTCTTTGGTTTATAGTTATTCTATATATTATAGGTATCCTCTGTATCTTTGAAAAGCAGCATCACTTTTCTTTCTTATTGATGCTTATTTCAGGAACATATAATTTAATGTCTTATTTGAGACATTTTTGCTGAGACTGTGCAAAGAATAACTTGTAAACTTACAAATTTTAAAGACAATTTTTTTTGGTGAATTCCGAATTTTATGATCTCCAAAGTGAATACTTTCAAAATTTTCACTAATTTATGTCATCATTTAACCATTAATTTTAAGCATATTCCAGAATTTCAAAGATCCTTCTGAAATGTTACTCCCATAACAGAGCTCAGCATGGAACATATGACCTGACAAATTCAGTGTAGTCTATAATTATCATTTCTGTTCATGTTGATATTACCTTCTATAATTGCATCAAAGAAAAAAATATATTCTCAAGCATAGCTGATTTATTAGTGTTCCAGACCTAAAGTCTATACAATTCAGTCAACTTCTGTGCAGGTTAGGATAGACATTCCAAATGGAAGTTGTGGAACTTCACATTAAATTTTAGACTTTCATTATTGAATATCTTTAACATAATTTCCTGTAGTTAGACTTTTTCTTTCATCTTCAAGCTCACAAATAATTATATGGAAACTTATTATTGATTATGAAAGCTTGACCTTAGCATAGGATTTAATCCAAATAGCTTTTACAACTTATATTAACCTGTTTCTATTAATCTACTTTCTGTCACTGGTGCAGGACAATTGTCTATATTCTGTCAATTATGTTTTAAATAAATGCTGATTGGCCAGTAGCCTGGCAGGAAGTATAGGCAGGACAACGAGACAAGAAGTAGAGATGGCTTGAGGAGAACAATAATATTCTGTGAAGAAGGAAGCTCTCTCTGCAGTCCTGTCCAGATACAGAAGAAGCAAAATGTGACTACACCACTGAATAACGTACTGAGCCATGTGGCTAATAAGAATAATGGGCTAATGTAAGTTATAAGAGCTAATAAGAAGCCTGAGATAATGGGCCAATCAGTTTATGATTAATGTAGACCTCTGTATGATTTCTTTGGAACTAAATGACTGCTGGAACTGGGCAGGACAGAAACCTCTGCGGCTTTGTCAGGTAGGAGAATCATGGTGACTGCCTGACTCGGCTTCTTTCTCCCAGCATTCTGTTCAGTCTTCTCCGCCTACCTAATTTTCTGTCCTATCAAAAGGCCAAGGTAGTCTCTTTATTTAACCAATGAAATTAACACAAAACAGAAGACTTTCCTCCATAAAATAAGGAGCTAACTTTCTATTTTTTTGCTTTCTCTACACCTTCCATGTATGTTTTTTTTTTTTTTCTGTTTTCACAGTACAGAGCTTTCAACTCCATTGGAATTGCTTATTTCTGTATATATTTTTGATGCAATTTCAACAGAATTTTTTGTTACTTTATTTTATTTATTTTTTTATTAAATTTTTTTAAAAAAATTCTGACTCTTCCCCGCCTCCCCCCCCATTCCCCAAGACCCACTCCCCTGCCCCTCCCTCTCCAGTCCAAAGAGGAGTCAGGGTTCCCTGCTCTGTGGGCAGTCCAAGGTCCTCCCCCTTCCATCCAGGTCTAGGAAGGTGAGCCTCCAAACAGACTAGGCTCCCACAAAGCCAGTACATTCAGTAGGATCAAAACCCAGTGCCATTGACCTTGGCTTCTTAGTCAGCACTACTTGTCCAACACGTTTCATAGAGTCCGGTTTTATCCCATACTTATTCAGTACCAGTCCAGCTGGCCTTGGTGAGCTCCCAATAGATCAGCCCTACCGTCTCAGTGGGTGGATGACTTCTTGAATTTTGCATGCAAATGGATGGAAATAGAAAACACTATCCTGAGTGAGGTAACCCAGACCAAAAAGATGAACATGGGATGTACTCACTCATAATTTGTTGTTAGTTTATTTTTTAATTAGCCACCATTAATTCACAGGACACTACTGGGTTGTATCTATTTGATTTGACTCTAGTGAGTTTACTGAGTTTATTAATTCTAAGGATTTTAGCATTGTTACCATGGGTATTTATACCTGTATATAGGATGAATTAATCAATAAAAAACAATTTCATTTGTTTCTAACTTGAATGTATTTAACACATTTTTAATGATTCATATCTATGCCTAGGATTTCTGGTATAATATTGAATAAAATGATAAAAGTGGACATCCTTCTTTTATCTGTGAAAGAGAGAGAAAAATCTATATTCTTTACAATTGAGTTTATTATAGGAGAAATTTTGATACAAAACTATTACTTATTGAAGTATATTCTTTTATAACTTTTTTATTGACTTTATTGACCTATACATTTTTCTCAGCTACCCACCCTTCCTCTCAAGTCTCTCTCATGGTCCCCATGCTCCCAATTTACCCAGGAGATTTTGTCTTTTCCTACTTCCCATGTATGTTACATCCATGTATGTATCTCTGAGGGTCCTTATTATTGTCTAGGTTCTCTGGGATTATGAATTTTAGGCAGGTATTTTTTGCTTTATTTCTAAAAGCCACTTATGAGTGATTACATATGTTTTCCTTTCTGAGTCTGAATTACCTCACTCAATATAATATTTTCTAGATTTTCCTGCAAATCTCAAGTTGTCATTTTTTTTTCTGCTGTGTATTGCTCCATTGTGTAAATGTACCACATTTTCCTTATCCATTCTTTGTTTGAGGGGCATTTAGGTCATTTCCAGGTTCTGGCCATTGCATACAATGCTGCTATGAACCACAAAGCGGTTTTTTTTTTGGGGGGGGGGTCTTTAGGAAGGTTGCTTCCTAATTTTCTGATAAATCACCATAGTGATATCCAATGGGGCTATACCAGTTTGTACTCCCACCAGCAATGCTCTACCCCACATTCTCTCCATCATAAGTTGTCATCAGTGTTTTTGATCTTGGCCATTCTTATTGTTATAAGATAGAATCCCAGAGTTGTTTTGATTTGCATTTCTCTAGTGGATAAGGATGTTAAGCATTTCCTTAAGTGCGTTCCAGCCATTTTAGATTCCTCTGTTGAAAGTTCTCTGTTTAGGTCTGTACGCCATTTTTTACTGGATTATTTGTTCTTTTGATGAACAATTTCTTGAGTTCCTTGTATAAAGTATATTTCTTTTATACCTATTATGTTGATAGTGATGTTTTAATCATTAAAGTTAAATTTTGTCAACTGCAATGTAAGTCCAGTTCATAGGAAGAGATTGCATAATATTGACCAGATACCAAGATTGTGAGAGCTATTATTTGAAAGAGGGAAATTCAAAAGGAGAATACTAAGTTTTAGGAATAAATTGATGGATTCACTGGATAGTGTGGTGATCATAGTAGTAAAAGATTTTATATTTCAAATTTGTTGAAAGAGTAGATTTGTGTCTTTTACCACAGAAATGTTAAAGAAGTCAAGTAGTAGAAATAATGTTTAGTTTAATATAATCTTTATACAAAGTATAAATATATCAAAAGATAAAATTTTTGACCCGTAATTATGAAATTGCTATGTGTCAAATAATGCAAGGAATATATGTGTATATACCCCATGGAGAAATAATTATAATAAAATTTGTAATGAAAGCATGCACCATTAGTACACTAGTTTTTCTTGACTTCCTCTTTGCTGGCTACCTTTTGTAGCATTGGAAAATTTTACACTTCTGGGTCATGAAACATTTTTTCAAACCCCATACATTTCACAAAATTTTATGTATAGAGATCATAATATACATTCTAAAATGATCATGCTTAATATATTGAAAAAATAAAATAAATTTAAGATTAAAAACAACCCACAAAATATTACTTATATTTCAAAAAATCATATGGAATATCTAGAAAATAAGCTGCTATAAAATTTGAACTTAAATGGCAAAATACAATAGGAAACAAATTTTAAAAAGAATAGGAAGAAGTTAATAGTTTGTAGATATGAAAAATGTATCCTTGAAACATGATTAATAAAACCTCAGGGTCAGAAATTGGGGTTCAACATGAAGATTCAAAAAGCAAAACAGTCAACCAATGGCTCTTACTTTGACCTCAGTCTGAAATGGCTATCAAGCTCCCAAGAATCTCAGAGTAACACTGTGTGTCTGAGACCTGCTGGAATTAAAGGCATGGACCACTGTGATTAAACTGTATGTCATTGTGGCCACTGGGATTAAAGGTGCCTGTCACTGTTGATACTGGGATTAAGGTGTGTGTTGTTGTGGTTACTGGATTTAAAGGTGTGTGCTACTATAACCTGGTCTATAAGGCTGACCAGTGGGACTGTTAACTCTTGGATGTTCAGGCAGTCTATTAAAATACAATTGAAATGTCACTACATGTCCTTGGTAGATAACAAGTGCAATAATATTTATATTAAAGATCATAAAAACAATAGAAGACAGAATTTGAGGGGTGGCTATCTTTGAATCATGTTACTTCTGTCTTTTCTTTCTAGACCTCCAATCAGAGTTACATTGGTGCATAATTTCCAGAAAGTATTGAAGTCTCTGTATTAGTGTATATAGCATATCTTCACAGCAGCATGCAATTCACATTCCAATAATACTGTATTAGGTGATTTTGTGTGTCAATTTGACAAAAGCTATAGAGTCATCAGAGAAAGGAGCCTCTGCTGAGGAAATGTCTCCTTTAGATCCAGCTGTAAGGCATTTTCTCATTTAGTGATAAATGGGGGAGGGCCCAGCCCATGGTGGTTAGTACCATTTCTGGGCTGCTGGTTTTGTGTTCTGTAAGAAAGAAGCAAGTCATTTAAAGGAAGCCAGTAAGTAGTTCCCCTCCTAGGCATTTGTATCAGCTCCTGCTTCTGGGATCCTGCCCTGTCTGTGTTCCTATCCTGACTTCCTTCAATGATGAACAATAGTTTTGAAGAGTACGTCTAATAAGTCTTTTCCTCCACTACTTGCTCTTTGGCCATAGTGTTTTGCCACAGCACTAGAGACACTAACCAAGGATAAATATGAAAGTTAGCAAAAAGGAGATAATTTATTCCTTGTTTCTCTGTAACATGCAACCAAATATATGATATCTCAGCATATAGCTATGTTAAGCAACCAGGAGCAATAGCAATAGGCTATATCAATGTGAGACCCACTGTATCGCCCTGACAAATAAATCATAAGAAGGTATCCAAAAGCACACAGATGGGCCTGGCTATAAATAATTTGTCACAAAATAAACAAAAGGCATGAATCTGTGGAGAGGATTGGTATGAAAGAGATTGAGAGAAGTAATGCCGGGGGAAGATTAATCAGAATGTAATATATAAATGAAAGAAATTGTCAAAGAACATTCCATTGGAGCCCAGTGGGTTCATCAGTGGGTATCCAATGGATAACTATGAGTGTCTTTTCCTCAGAATCTATCAGTCACCTAAAGCTCGCCAGTGAGGGATAGGGCCCCATAAGCCTCTCCTAAATCTATGATTAAGTTTTGACAGGCCCAATATTATGATATCAATATCCTGTTTAGGGTTTGGTACTCAGGTCTCAATTATTCCCAGCACGTATTCAGCCATGATTCTTGGCACTCACCTTTGTTCATTGCTATTAGAACCTTTTATGATTAAGACCATGTGCCAGAATACAGTGTCATCCATTAGGGTTCAGATCCCAAAAGAAAAAGTGGAGTCAGTGAGGGCAAGGAGACTGACACCCTCTGAGAATTAATTAAGAAGGTCCAATTCAGAGACAGAGACCCACATTGGAGCACCGGACTGAAATCTCAAGGTCCAAATCAGGAGCAGAAGGAGAGAGAGCACAAGCAAGGAACTCAGGACCGCGAGGGGTGCACCCATACACTGAAACAATGGGGATGTTCTATCAGGAACTCACCAAGGCCAGCTGGCCTGGGTCTGAAAAAGCCTGGGTTAAATAAAACAGGTCTCGCTGAACATAGCGGACAAGGAGGACTACTGAGACCTCAAGAACAATGGCAACGGGTTTTTGATTCTACTGGACCTATTGGTTTCGTGGGAGCCTAGGCAGTTTCGTGGATGCTCACCTTACTAGACCTGGATGGAGGTGGGTGGTCCATGGACTTCCCACAGGGCAGAGAACCCTGATTGCTTTTTGGGCTGACGAGGGAGGGGGACTTGACTGGGGGAGGGGGAGGGAACGGGGAGGCGGCGGTGGGGAAGAGACAGAAATCTTTAATAAATAAATAAATTAATTAAAAAAGAAGGTCCAATTATTGAAAAGAGGCTACACCTTTTATACTCTATAACTGCATGATTTAGCCAAATGCAAAATTGAAAATAGACTTAATGCTTCAGGGACAAAAGTGGCCATCAACTTTATCCCAGCATTTTCCTGAGGAAAAAGCAGTAAGTTCAGCAGGTATCAAACTTTCTATTGTTCTCTAAAGTTCAGTAACTCCACCAGGCATCCTCTTACAGTACTGGAAGGGTCATAAGTTCCTCCTGCCAGAGATAAGTAGAATGACTGCTTTATTTTACTCAAGCCCCTAAGGGAATGGAGTTCCTTTATCAAAATGCCTGACCTTGGGTAAAGAACTTCCTCTGGGGACTAGATACTTTACTACAATTTAAGAGCAATTTTCATTTCTCAAAGGATGATGAAGTATGTGCAATGAGCAGATCCCTAATTGTGTCCTTTTGTGTCTTATTCTTACTATATGGGCTATTATCCTCAATCACTCCCAAAATCACTCCAGACATCTTACTCTTTTTCCATATTACTCTGATTCCTATATACTTGTTACCAGGTCTCTAACACTTAATGCCCTCAGTGTCTGGATATGGATTGTATGCTTTCAATTCTTTGGGTCAAGTGTGCCCAGTTAGTAAATCATTAACGTTTCCTTCTTTGTGTAATCAAGGGGGTACAACAAGATGCTTGAGTGCAGATTCATCATGCTATATGTTCCATATGGCAAGTTTTTTTTTTTCAAAGAATTAATTTGTTTTTACAAGGCTGCTCTATACATTTTCATTATTCAAAGCCTACACAAAGTTTCCCCAAAAGTAAAAGGCTTAAGGAAACTCCCATAACACATAGTGAGTGTAGTGATTTTCAGTGTGAGGTGCAACCGTGGATGTCATGGTGGGTGAAAGACAAACATGCCATCAGGCAGGATTTATATAAGAGGTTTACTGGGGGAAGGGAGGAGGAAGAAATAGAGGGAGAAAGAGGAAGAGAGAGGATGGAAGAAAGAGAAAGAGACAGATAGTGACCTGCCTCCTCAGAGAAACAGCAGAAAGAAGAGAGTAGGAGTTGGTATGCCATATCACTTAAAAGGACCTTTGCAGCTGTGTCTACAGCCAGGGTACTTCTTGCCATTTACAAAGAAATGATACATTGAGCCAGGTTCCCAATGGTCAGGGCCAAAGTGTACCTAGATGTTCACAGTTTGGTGGTAGGATGTAGAGAATTCAAACTGGAACTTCCTCCTTGTTGGTTAATTTTCATAGTTTTGCAAGTGACTGTGAAAGCTGCTCATTATCTAAAAGGATCAATAGGTGTACTCAGATTCCAGGTATGATGTGCTCACTGTTTTCATAGTGGCACTTTGCTATGGGGATAACCAAGCATTTCCAGATTGAATTTTAAGTTCACTCTACATATACCTGTCAAAATCCCATGTCTGAAATGATCAAAAGTAGTTTAACTAAATTGATGGGGTATTAAATTGCCATCTAATATTTGTTTATGCTCACAGACAAAGGCAATTCTCAGCTGGCGTGGAATACGTGCTGGTCACTTCTGCCTGACAAACTTCCAGCATTTTGATATTATAATTTCAATTCTCTCAACCCCTTTTACTTTCATTTTTACTGATTTTCACTGTTAAGATTCCAGCATTATACTGACCCACCCCTCATCAACCAGCAGTTCACCAGTATTCAGGCAAGTACCTAGTCAGCCTGGGGGCCCTGCAACTGTAAGTCACTAAGTCATGCATTGCGTGGCTGCATATGGCTCTGTACACATGCACAAGCATTGCCTTTTAAGTAAGTCCCACCCACCTGTTTGGCCCTTCACTTATCCTTTTGGTTGACCAACACTAGCCCCCCTTTCCTATTAAACTTCCACAAGGGTTTGTGGAGCTCTACAGTTAAATCGTCATTGCTGCAGCTGCCACTAAAAGCAGCACAAACTATTTGGGATCTTCAATGATAGGGTCTTATCAACTAGTTTTGGAGAAAACACAGGTAGAAATAAAATCACTTGTATCATCTGGAGCCTCCTTGACCAATAAATCAAGAATATATTCCACATTTAGGATTATGCTATAGTTAATGAACCCTGGGTTGTAGGAGCAGCATCACTCAGCTATTCACAAAAATCTTCCTTCTGATTCATTTTCAAATAAACTTATATTGTTTATTTGGTTTACATTTCAGGGTAATTCTACACAACTTTTCATACACCCTTCGTTTGGTTAGCTTTCTCATATGGTCCCCTTACTGCCTCTACACACTCATTCTCTCTGATTAAACTTTTCTATGCTCAGTATTTTACCTCTATATTTTTATATTAATTATGTTCTATTACCCTCCTTACCTTAAAGAACACCCATGTAACTTTCTGGTTCCTTGGTTTTTAAGAACATTCCAAGTTGAACACACAAATTTAGAAATTTGAAGCTAAAAGATGCACAGACATGCACAGACGTAAGATAACATATGTTATTTGACATTCTGTGTTCATGATACCTCACTCAATATGTATAATTTGCAAGTACAATTGATCTTCCTGAAATTTCCATCTTTGTTTACAATTGAATAAATTTCCATTGTATAAATGTTTCATATTTGCATTATCCATTTATTATTAGATGGCATCTAGGTGGATTCTATTTCCTAGCTATTATAGTTAGAGTAGTCATGAACATGGAGGAGCAAGTATCTTCATAAAACGATGTAAGCTTTTTTGGGTCTATTCCCAGAAGCTATATGGTAGTTGTGTCATATAGTAGTTCTGCTTTTTTTTTTTATCTTTTTGAGGAGTTTCCATAGTTATTTTTCCAGTAGTTGAACCAGCTGTCATTCCTATAGCCGTGAATTCCCTATATCTTAGCCGTCATTTGTTGCCATCTGATTTCTTGATGTTAGCTATTCTTACAGGAGTGATAACGATTCTCAACAAAGTTTTTATTTAAAGAAGAAATTTAATTAAATTTATCTTAAAGAAAATCAAACTAGGTTACAAGGAATTTCAAATATTCTAGACCAAAGTTGAATGAGACAAAGCACAAGATGATTAAGAACATGCGAGAGAAAAGAAAGGCTAGAAATACCTCCAAAACTATAGAATTCAAATGCTTTCCAGTAAATCCCGAGAGGAGAGTGGTAATTAGAGCATGATGGACTTGGTGGAGAAGGTGATTGTATTACACAGCTGTCCACCTGGGTGTGCTGATGCGGTAAGCAAAATGATAGCATACAAGGCATGCACACTGTCTGAAGGCAGAGGCAGGTAGATCTCTCTGAATTTGATGCCAGCCTGGTCAACAAGAGGTAGTTCCAAGCCAGGCTCCAATGCTACAGAGAAAACCTGTCTTGAAAAGTCAAAAAATAAAATGCTGGAACACGTGGCTATGTTACTTTATGTGGCAAAATGGATGGAAACTCAATTTTTCAAATGGACAAATAAGCATGAAACTGTCCCTAAACTGTAAAGCCATTTTTCCTTAGATAATCTTGATTCATTGCCTAAGTAATATAGGAAAACAAGTATATACAGAGCACTTATTTTGTTTTAGGTACTATAAGTGATGTGAGTCCACAAGATTATGCAATAAAAACACAGCTGAAAGGTCCATGGATAGATCCACAGGAGTATGCCCCAGAAGAGAAACTGACTTGCAAAGCTTCAGGAAAACTTGTCTTTTGGATAGTCATTATCAGTTCTGTAGAATTCTTATTACATCATGACATTTCTCCCTTCCATGATGGGATTTATCCCCAAATATCCCAGAAGTGTATAAATCATTCTTTAAACCTCACTTTTCCTGTACTGGAAATTGGATGACTTCCCACTCCATGGAGCTTTGGTGTGACAGCATTCACTCAGCCAAACCTTTGTTCTAATAGTTAGGACTGATTGATAAGAAAAAAAATCCTAAGCAGGAGGCACTGAGCATAGAAACAGGATGTTTGCTCTTACTGATAAAGAGGTCTGGGTGACACTAAATTTTCTAGCAGCAGACTCAGAAACGTATAATCTGCTGATTGTTGCTCTATACTAACAAGCTATATTAGCATTTTGTATCTACCCATCACCTTGGTTTCAATTAACATAAGATCATAGCCCAAAACATTAACTCTTTATGCCTTTAGCCCTAGAGATACAGGGAAAAGACTTAAGTTGCTAAACCAGCCCCAGAGAAACAAATTTCTTTTCACATGGATGCTGGCAGGCACCTCACTAGAAACAGAGTCCTTGAGGAAATTCCCTTTAACTCAGATAACTTGAAGCTAATGCAAATGAAGCACTTATGACATCCTCCCTGGCCTATGGATTACTATGGTTACCAAAACTCTTTTTTTAGTCCCTAGGAAATGAAGAAGACATGCTCAGAAAGTGCAAAAGACTGTTGTGTTTTCTACAATTATTAATCACAAAATTCTAGCTCAGCTAATTACACTTAAGAAATGTAGTTAGTCCTTTGTTTACGAGACACCTAGCAGCAAGGAGTTCCGGTCCAGGCACCAGGAGAGACTGGGGTGAGTGAGTTTCTGACCGCGGCAGCAGCCCGGGACAGGGAACTCAGACACCCCTCCTACACTTCCTGGTCATCCTCAGGGGCTACTCTGCCCGATACCTCCTCTCTCTTCCTATCCCACCCAGCTTGCACCCACAACCCTACCCCTGCCTCCATCTGACTCCCTTCCCTCTCTGACCACATAACATCTCCCAGCCCAGCCTGTTCGGGCTCTAGGACCGAATCCGAATCGGCAGGGCAAACGGGAGGGTGCTAGCTCCTTTGTCCCCACTAGCCTGCCTGCAGCAAGCTAGGTAGGTCCTTT
>NW_026068308.1:218760-244787 GCF_014885135.2 Alexandromys fortis
AAAAATAAATAAATAAATAAATAAATAAATAAAATAAAATCCATAAGCCAAAAAAAAAAAAAAAGAAATGTAGTTAGTGCATGAAAATGTTTTACAATTTTGTATTGGTTCTTAATCCTCCTAGTATCAGACAAGGAGCTTCACAGCCATAACCCTTCTGAGACATAGGGTACCTCGTTAACCTGTTTTTGTGATTCATTGAAATACATGCTTTTCAACTGTCTGTGTGAGTATATAAACTGGAAACCTTTTCAAATGGGTAGAACCACAAGGATCATCAAAGAGGAACAACAGTGAGGTACACTGAAAGAAAAATCATCAAGAGTGCATTGGAGAGAGCATAGGAAGATTAAAAAAGACATGTTAAAAAGATGTATGTGAACTACTTTGTTTTATTTACCCTCAGATATCTTTAGCCAGTTCTTGCCTGCTATGGTAATCCTTCTGAATCCTGAAGGTTAAGTGGGCTTAACCCCAACATAAACGTCTCTATATAAGGAATGTAGTTATGATTTACACTTTACAGAAAGTTATACTCAGGTTAAAATAAAAATCTATACCATTTTGTAATAAGGATTTTAGGATTTATGGACCTTGGTGTCAAACAGTATTTTTGGAACTCATTTCTTTTTTTTTTTTTTTTTACAGTGAATTGAAGATCTTTATTTTTGTTCATAACCCACAGTAGGAAATGCTTTTTGCTTTGAGAACTAGCCCACAGATGCATGACAGAGGTCAACGGCTACACACAGAATTATTCCTATACTGTTCTCAGTTAAGCTTGATTTCCTTGTTGCTTCTGTATTCCGCAAACCACTGTCTGTTATCACTTAGTAATAGTTTGTAGCCTGCATCTTGAAAAGACTAGGAAATATGGCCCCTTCCAGCTCCCGGGGTCAAATTAGACCTAGGAACCAGAAAGAACGAACAGGCCTACCTGGCCTAGCAGTGGTCTCTGATGCATCTTCTGTTGGTTTTGCTTTCCATTTCAGAATTCTTTGTCAGGGATCTTAGGGCCGGTAGCCATGGCCCAGCTTCCCTACTCTAATGGTGATGGCCACCCATGCAATGTCCATATCAATGCGTTTAGGGCAATAAAGAGCGAAAGTTGTGAAGAACTGAGCAAGAGCCAGCACTCTGAGCTGGGAGGCCCAAGGATACTCTTCTCCAGGAATCCTCTTCCCCTTCGGTCCCACTCCTCAGAGCCTTTCTTCTCTTTTTTTTTAATTAATTTATTTTTTTATTGAAAATTTCCACCTCCTCCCCTCCTTCCATTTCCCTCCCTTCCCCCATTAACCTCCCCCTCCCTCTCCAGTCCAAGGAGCAGTCAGGGTTCCCTGCCCTGTGGGAAGTCCAAGGTCCTCCCTGCTCCCCCCAGGTCCAGGAAGGTGAGCATCCAAACAGACTAGGCTCCCACAAAGCCCGTCCATGCAGTAGAATCAAAACCCAGCGCCATTGTCCTTGGCTTTTCCATCAGCCTCCACCGTCAGAGAGTCCGGTTTGATCACGTGCTCCATCAGTCACAGTCCAGCTGGCCTTGGTGAGCTCACAATAGATCAGTCCCACCGTCTCAGTGGGTGGACGCACCCCTCGTGGTCCTGACTTCCTTGCTCATGTTCTCCCTCCTTCTGCTCTTCATATGGACCTTGGGAGCTCAGTCCAGTGCTCCAATGTAGGTCTCTGTTTCTATCTCCATCTTCTATCTTCATCACCAGATGAAGGTTCTATGGTGATAGGCAAGATATTCATCCAGTGCGACTATAGGATAGGGCCAGTTCAGGTGCCCTCTCTTCTGCTGCCAAGGAACAAGCTGGGGACATCTCCTTGGACACCTGGGAACCCCTCCAGAGTCATGTCTATTGCCGACCTGGAACTCATTTCTTACAGATAGAGACTGAGCACAATTTCTGTAAAGTGTATATGAAATAAGTATAAGAATCATTAGTGATAATTGCATACATATTTGTCCAAAATGTATATCCAGAGTCTGATGTTGCCAAGTCCTGCTGGAAATTGTAACAATAACAGAAGATAGAGTAACACAAACTTAATAAAATAGTGATGGGAACATCAAGTAATTGTTTCATAAAATGCATAGTTCAAATACAGGAAATAACTCCCTATTCATTGAGCCATAAAACACAAACTAAATTCTTATTGGAAGCAATCATATTTTCATAGCTAGATATTAATCACAGAAGTTTATACCTAAATTCCTTGTTTACAGCAGTATTGTGTGTGGTATTATTTTGTAAGATGCTTATGTTATCTCACTTGTCACTTTGGCTTCTTGATAATGTCTTTCTGCCAGTTTTTATATATGAATAGCAGAGTTCTTTAGACTTCACTCAAAGTCAGATCTGCTTGTATACTTTTAGTAAAGCAAAACTATAACCTACTATTAAATATTATGCACACACATAATGTAGAATAACAGTACACATGCAAATGAGAACAAAATTATGTCTTAAAGCAAAGCAAATTCTTAGGTCTGCTTCCTATCACAGCATCCTTTTTCCTCTCCGCATTGATATGATAGTAATAATTTTATAAGCCTGGTTGAAAAACCTATTTAAATTCTAAGGAAATTTCCATTACTTTTCTTCTAGCTCCAAAGTGTAGTTCATAAATTAGAAATATTCACTTGTCAAAGAAACCGTTTCCATTTTCAATTCTTCTTTAATTTCCAACCTGAAAGTCATTTTACAAGTGTGCTACCATGTCTAGCCTGCCATTGTGGATCATCTGTCATCAAAGAAAACAATTTTAAGCATTAAAAAAAAAAGCAAGTCACTGGCACAGACAACATTTTTTCCAAATGACAGGACTCCCCAAAATGACATTATTTAAATAATCAGGTTTATTATATGTAGCACTTTTAGACAATACTTTCACCTATTTTATTTACCTAGCACTGGTAACAAATTACAGAAAAACAGTATAATCAATGAAGGTCGCTGTATTCTGCTTATCCACATAGAATAAATTCTCAAATCAGTGAAAGATTATTAGACATTTTTCGTGGTGTCAAATGGTTTGGCAAGGCTTTTAAAAAACAAAAAGAAAAGGAGTAAAAATATAAAATTACCCTTTCATGGTAACAGCTCTTAACATTTTATTATAAATGATTTTGCTGTATGGTATATTCTCCTGGTGATCATCACTAAAACCATCTACATGTCACCAAGAAAATTGTTAGTGAGAGGACTCTAATTTGATATGTATAACTGGAGTTACTGGATCAGTGTATACTCATTAAAACTTAAGGAGTTTGATCAAGGATATACTGACATAAAACTATTAGAAAGAGAATGTCTTCACTTGCTTTGGAACAATGCAGATCTTTAAAAGTTCATTACTCTGTGACATGCCAGCAAAAATATGAATTCCAATATTAGTCACCTTCACAGACAGAAATTGGTATTTTAAGGACCTTCTGTTGGATGCCTTCATGAATGTATGCTTCAATCAATTGCCACTTAGTTTTTGTCATTGAACTAAATAAAATAGTACCTTACACTGGTACTAATAAATAGTTTTTCAACATGTTACAAATATTATTGCCAAAAAAATTGTAGGTCAATAAGGTCAGCTCTACTGTGCTATAAACTTGCCTGTTAGAACCACCTTCAAAGTGTCACATTAATGTGCATATGTGATATATTAATTTTAATTCAATTATAGAAAGTACTTAATTTATTTCTTTATTTCTGTTTTGACTCACTTTTAATTCAGTAGTTGATTTGTCAACTTCAATGACTTAATAAGTTAATCCTTCCGTTGTTTTGTTGTTATTGATAACTAGATTTAATCAGTAGTAGTCAGGTAGGATGCTGTGGTATTGTGTCAATTTTCTTGCAACTGTTTAGATTTGCTTTTGTTTGTGTATATGGACAATATTGCAGAATGTTCTATTTTGTGTTGAGGAGAAGATATATTTTTGTGTTTGTGTAAAATGTACCGAATATATCTGTTACAGTTACTTGTTTTATAATGTCAGTTCCAGCCTTTTTATGTATAGGTTTTGTCTGGATGATGTGTCTGTTGCTGAGAGTGAGGTATTGAAGTCTCTCTTTTTCCTTTATTGCAAGTATACTTCGATTTGTTCTTTTCATTGTATCTCATATTTCCAGGATGTTTTATACCATGATTTTTCAATGTTGATTTAACATTTTCTTTGACCAAGTTATAAATTTATTAAAATGTGTCTTCTTTATGTGATATTATTTCTCTTATATTTAATAATTTGTTGATGAGGCTGTTTTCTGCAGTTCTAATCATATTCTTAAATCTTTCATTTTTTATTTCACTCAGTATGTTTTTTTATTAGTTAAATTTCTACTTTCAGATCTTGAAGAGTTATAATAATTTCTTTCCAGCATTTGTTAGAGTTTTCATAGATATCTTTAAGGGATTTTTTTTTCATTTCTTCTTTAGGGCCCTCAATCATGTTCAAAAAGGTTATTTGATCATTCTTCTTTTGTTCTTCAGCTGTGTTGAAATTCTCAGAGCTCACCATACTAGGGTTACTGAGATTTATTAGTGACTTATTATCCTCTATTTTTTAATTTATTTTTTCTTTCTTAAGACAATTTTTAATTAAAATTTTTGATTATATTCTTCCCTTTTTCTAAATCATTCCAGATACTCTCCCCCTCTCCTACCCAAATCTAAGTTCTTTCTAAAAATCAAACAAAAAATGAAGACAGCAGCAAAATCCGACAAAGCAAACAAAAACAAAATAAAACCACATCCAAAAAAAGGAAAAAAGCCCGCAAAGCAACTATAACCACAAAAATGTGCATACAAAAAAAGTGTTGAATCCAATTACATGTTTTTAAAATACACCTGAAGTTGAGGTCATCCGTGGAGTGATTGATATACCCAGTGTCATTCAATTGAAGAAAACTCATTTCCCCTCTCCCAATAAGTATAAGCAACAGTTCAGTTATTAACCTTTATCCTATTGAACAGGTTTCCATTTTTTGTTCATTCATTCATTGTCAATATGGAAAAATGAAGTATAATGAGATAAAACAAAAACTTTCCCATCAGATTTGGACAATAAAAACATAAGAAAAATGTCTAAGAGAAAGCACAAGAACCAGAGACTCACTTTTTTTAGTGTCTATGTTTCTTGTATTTATTTTTTTATTGATTTTCATTGAGCTCTACATTTTTCTCCGCTCCTTTTCCTTCCTCTCCCCTCCCCCCTTCAACCCTCCCCCAAGGTCCCCATGCTCTCAATTTACTCAGGAGAGCTTGCCTTTTTCTACTTTCCATGTAGATTAGATCTATGTAAGTTTCTCTTAGTGGCCTCATTGTAGTCTAAGTTCTCTGGGATTGTGATTTGTAGGCTTCTTTTCTTGCTTTATGTTTAAAAACCACCTATGAGTGAGTACATGTGATAATTGTCTTTCTGTGTCTGGGTGACCTCACTCAAAATAATGTTTTCTAGCTCCATCCATATGCCTGCAATTTTCAAGATGTTTTTTTTCTTCTGTGTAATACTCCATTGTGTAAATGTACCACATAGTCCTTATCCATTCTTCGGTCAAGGGGCATTTAGGTTGTGTCCAGGATTTGGCTATGATAAATAATGCTGCTATGAACATTGATCATCCTTTGGATATATACCCAAAAGTGTTACTACTGGGTCTTGAGGAAGGTTATTTCCTAATTTTCTGAGAAATCACCACACTGACACCCTAAGGGAATGTACCAGCTTGCTCTCCAGCATAAGTTGTCATCAGTGGTTTTTTTTTTTTTTTTTTTTTTTTATCTTGGCCATTCTTACAGGTGTAAGATGGAATCTCAGAGATGCAAACATTTCTTTGATGACTAAGGATGTTAAAAACTTCCTTAAGTGTCTTTCAGCCATTTTAGATTCCTCTGTTGATAGTTCTTTGTTTAGGTCTGTATTCCATTTATATTGGATTATTTGCTCTTTTGATGACCAATTTCTAGAGTTCTTGTGTATTTTGGAGATCAGACTTCTGTCTGATGTGAGGTTGGTTAAAGATCTTTTTCAATTTTGTAGGCTTCTGTTTTGTCTTGTTGAGTGTGTCCTTCACTTTACAGAAGCTTTTCAGTTTCAGGAGGTCCATTTATTAATTGTTTCTCTCAGGGTCTGTGCTTCTACGGTTATATTTAGGAAGTAGTCTCCTGTGCCAATGCATTAAATTGTACTTCCCACTTTCTCTTCTATAATGTTCAATGTGGCTGCCTTTATGTTGAGGTCTTTGATCCATTTGGACTTGAGTTTTGTGCATGAGAGACCCACTTTTTTATACACTCAGATAACCCTTGAAAACATAAATTTGAAGCCATAATAAATGCACATAGGACCTGGTACTCATTCACACAGGCCTTATGTATACTACTTCATTATCTAAGTTCATATGATATTTAGTAATGATTACTTAGAATACCTTGTTTCCTTGATGTCACCCTTCACTCTTAGCTCTTACACTCATTCTACCTCTTCTTTCTTGGGCTTCCCTGAATTCTTAGTGGAGGAATTTGATGGAGACACCCCATTTATGGCAGATTTTTCCAAGGTCTCTTACTCCTATTTAATTTCTGGCTATGAGTCTCTACATTTCTTTCAAATGATGAAGCAGGAAACTTCTCTTCTTATAGCTGTACAAGGCATTAATCATAGATTATATGAGTATAGCAGAATTAAGAGACATTTTATTGCTATTTTTTTTCATTTTTCAGGCAGTATTATTTGAATTTTCTCTATGTATGTGGGCTGTCTAGTCTCAATTCTTGGTCATTCAAATAGGGCTGCGTATAGGTTCCATATCGTGGAGTATGCCTTAAAGCAAACCATTTATTGATTGGTTACTTTCACAAGTTTTTTTTGCCACCATAGCACTAGAAACTGTTACAGAAAGTACATAATTTTAGATGAAAGATTTATGGTGGTTTTGGCATTTGTGTTTCTGTTTTGAGAACATGCATCATATGTTTATGTACCAAAGACCCTGGAACATAGGGATGAAAGTTCTATTTGGGTACTGACTGGACAGCTTTGTCTTTACTGAGTTGGTAGTTATTGAATTCAGCAATTAATCCTTGCTTTCAGTTTTTGGAGAATAACCGAAATTTTTGCTAATATCCTAGGTTGTTTGGAGACTTTGATGTTGCTTTGGGTTTTCTGGCTTTTGTTTGAGAAAACACTTAAAGTTACGTGGGTAGGGAGGGAGAGAGTATCTGAAAGGACTTGGGGAAAGGAAGAATATAGTACAAATACATTTATATTTAAAATTGCTTTAAATAATGAAAATTATAAAGATCCAGGACAATATATCCCACAAGTCCCTGATGTGGGATATACCTCTGTATGCTATGAATATATTTTTTATTACAATTGGTTAATATAGAAACTGATTTGGCCTATGGTATGCAGAACATATCTAGATGGTAAATCCAAACAGCAGGAAGAAAAAATGTAAAGTTGGGAAGACAGAAGCAGCCACCAGAGGAATAAGAAGCCAGATCATTAGTGGTGAACCATGAGGTACAAGGCAGCACAGAGAATATGAGCTGTAATAGCTAGCCAGTAGGAAGCCTGAGCCATGGACTGCTGTGGGAGCTCTTTCCACTCCTTCAGTCAATAGCTTTTAAGATACTAGCCTACTTGGGCATGGTCCGTTTTGCTTTAAAAAGCAGTGGTAGCCCAGGCTGGCCTTCAATTTGTGATCTTCCTGCCTCTGCCTCCTTCAGCAAATCCTACTGGCGGGCACCACCACAACCAGCTTTTTTTTTTAATGGACCAAACAATTTTAATTAATAATTAGCCTCAAAATGATTCTTCAATAAGCAGCTGTGGAAACTTCTGGGTGTGAGAGGAACTGGCCCAGTGGGATTGGGTTGAACAGAGAAGTCTCCAGTTACAAATGACACCAATGTGATGCATGTATATCCACATGAATACTAAAAAAAGCTTAAAGAGGGATTCTAGACGCAAAAACAGAGAAAGAAAAGACTTTTGGGCAGTCACATTTTTTCAGATAGGCTGTTTGATGGCAGCAAGGAAATGCACAACTCCTTTAAGAGATGGCGTCCTGGTTCATCTAGGAATGGATGGCTGGCTCTTCCAGGAAGTCCTGCTATCGAGAACTTGAATCTGCTTTGTTGGAAGAATGCTGCAAGTTACTTTCCAAAATAAGTCTTTCAGGGTTCCTGCTTCATAGACGAGCCTGTCAGACATTCTTCAGTACACAAAAGATAGCAACTAATGAATTTTGCCAAAAGGTGGAAGAATCCTTCAAATTTCTCGTTTCATGAAAAAAAAATCTGCCAGATACTTTAGGCCTGTAGACTGTAGATCGATACCCCAATATTACAGAAGAGCTATGGATGACTATCTAGGCAATCATATATTTCTGTCATTTCTAGAGTTTTGGAAGTTGCTTAAAATGCACTTCATGGTTACTCAGGTAATATTATATCCTTTCTGGGGTCCTTGATGAAGTTTAAGACTAGTTAGCTATTATTATAGTTTTCCATCATTATGATAAAAGATAAAGTAGATATGAAACTTATATTCACAAAGATAAAGTAGATGATAGGGTATTTTCTTTAATTTTTCAAATAAAATTAGATTTAATATTGTAACTGTAATTCTTGTTTGATAACCATTTTGTTATTTGCAATTTTACTATATTAGAAATAAAACTTTCATTTTTAATTAGATAGAAAGGGAAAAATATGTAGCCCAGGCTGGCCTCGAACTCATGTTCCTGCTGCCTCTGCCTCCTTCAGGAAATCCTACTGGCATGCGCCACCACAACCGGCAAGGCCAGCTGGACTGGGACTGATGGAGCATGTGATCAAACTGGACTTTCTGAATGGGGCTGACAATGAGGGCTGACTGAGAAGCCAAGGACAATGGCACTGTTTGATTCTGTTGCATGTATAGGCTGTGTGGGAGCCTAGTTTGTTTGGATGCTCACCTTCCTTGATTTGGATGGAGGGGAGAGGACCTTGGACTTCCCACAAGGCAGGGAACCCTCATTGCTTTTTGGAATGGAGATGGAGAGGGAGGGGGAGTAGGAGGAAGGGGAGGGATATGGGAGAAAGGGAGGAGGTGGAAATTAAAAAAAAATAAGAAAAGGAAAATGATATCTATAGTGGTATATTATTTGTGTTTTTATAAATAATGCTTGCCTGAAGATCAGAGTGCAAAGTAGCCAACTAGTCAGTTGTACAGGTCAGGCCATACTGGCAATCATCTTTAATCCCAGCAGTCACACTAGTCAATGATACAAGTCAGAAAGTGGTGGCACACAACTTTCATCCCAGCAGCCACACTAGTTAGACATACAGGCTGGCTGGTGGTGGTACATTCTCTTAATGCCAGCACTAGAGAGGAATATCAGATGGGAAGAAACATGTCTCAGTCTCCGTTTCATTCTGAGGATTTGTGGATGCAGAATTGTCCATTTTGGTCTGAAGTAGAGGTAAGAGGCAGTGACTGAATGCTTTGCTTTCCTGATCTTCAGCTTGAACCACAATATCTGTCTCTGGGTTTTTATCATTTGTACTATAGATGCAGCATGTCCTTCTGTATGCTGTAAATATATGATATTACCATTGCTTAATAGAGAATCTGCTTTGACCCATGGAAGGGTATCTAGATGGGAAATCCAAACAGACACACGAGGAGAAAGAAAATAAAGTGTTCAATGACTATAATTTTTTCTATATTTATTTTAGTTGATAAAATTTTCATCATCAAATGAAATTATGAAATAGGTTAAAAATGTATTATTTGTACATGTTGACAGGATGATCAGGTTAAAACATGCTTTAAAAGATAAAAGAATATTTATTTGCATATGTTACAGTGAATTTAAGGCACATGTTTGCCTATAATCATGGGTTAGAACAATATTTCTGAGTATATGAGAACAGATACTATTGTCGTTCATTGGAGGTTTAGAGATTCATCACGAGACACTTAGGTCCTTGACTGAGGCACTCGTTTCCCTTCATTTGTGCTGTTAAAATATTCTCTGTTGCTCTATCTTACTTCAAGTATAAACTTTCTCAAAAAGCATTACAGCTTACTATTTGCCTTGATCATATGGAGCATTATTTTTACTAAGATGTATCATACTAAATCTACCACTGAGATTACCTAACTCCATCTTAATAGTATAAATTCAGTAACTATTTTTAGAATAATAAAATAAATCATTAAAATGTAGAACAAGCAGACAATCAAAGTCAGGAGTGAAATTAATGAAATTAAAACAAATTGAAAATCAGTGGGAACAAATAATTGGTACTTTTAAAAGATTAACATGATTGGCAAACCTTGAGCCAATGTAACAAAAATAGACAGTGTATCCAAATCAATAAACTTAGGGAAGTAATAGAACATATTAAGCAGACACTGAAGAAATTCAGGAAATCATAAGAACATACTTTGGAAATCTATACTTCACTCTTTACCATGCCTTTGTGTGAATATTGGGATGATGACTAACACTAAAGGTATTTTAAAAAGCCATATGGAAACCATATGGTAGAAGCTTCCAAAAATATGTAAAAGGATTTTAAATGGATCTACTATGTAATCAAGGAGACAATGCCCCAATTAAACATCATACATTATCAAGTAAAATGCTAAGAAACAGGAATAGAATAGATATTATTTGATCATTGATTAAATGAGTCTCATATATCTGCATACCTTAAACATTACAGACTACTGAGAAGGCTATTTGTCACCCTATAAAACAGTTGACATATGCTCTATTGCTGAAAAGACCATTTACTTAATTCATCAAAGATGGAGAAATTGAACTTGTGTCTGACTAGAAATTTCTATCAAAATGATGGAAAGTACTATACAGACAATCAAATAAAAACAGGAATCATCAGTCTGAGCCAGATGTGAACCCTGTGACCTACAGTAATTACCTTTCTAGAAAATATACTGCTTTCAATAGTAGCACAAATGTTATGACAATAACCAAGCTCTTTAAAAATTATATTTAAGGCCTACTTCATAAGTAACCATACCTTACACTGAAGTTCTTTTTGTGCAATTAATTAATTAATTTCCCCCAGTCTGATTACATGTCTCCTTCTCTCCCTCTACTCATCCCAGTTCTTATCACTCCTATCACCCCTCTTGGCCCCACAATCACTCTTCCAAAAATAGCAGACCTCTCATGCATATTAGCCAGGAAGGTCATATTAATAAGCAATAAGTACATCCTCTTTTAATAAACTTTTACAAAGTAACACAGTAGGAAAAAATGGCTCCAAAAGCAATTCACAGAGCCAGAGACAGCCCTTGCTCCCAATGTTAAGAAGTCCCACAAGAAGACCAAGCTGTACAACTGTAACGTATTTGCAGAGGATGCAGGTCAATTCCATGCACACTCTCTTGGAGGTACTATCTGTATGAGCTTCTATGATCACAGGTTAAGTGATGCTGTTGTTTTTCTTGTGGTGATCTTGATCCTTTTGGCTCCCATAATCCCCTCTTCCCCCTTTTTCACAAGATTCCCTGATCTCTGCCTAACATTTGCTTATGGTTCTCTGTATCTGTTTCTATCAGAAGATTCTCTGATGACAAATGAATTAGGCAACAATCTTTGAGTATAACAAAATAACATTAAAAATGATATCATTGACTTGTTTGTCAGCCATGATTGTTTGTATTCTAGGTCTCCAGGACATCCTGCCTCTGTATCTGATAATCAAAGGTGAGTTCTCTCTTCCATGATATGGGTCTCATTCTGAACTAGTCACTGGTTGGCCACTCCCATTATTTCTGTGCCACCTTTACCTCAATATGTTTTGTAAACAAGGAAAATTGTATGTCAGAGGTTACATAGCTAGTTTGAGGTCTGAATCCTCAAATTTTAATGAAAGTTTTGGTTAGTTGTAGGATATGGCCAGTTCAGGCTTCATGTCCCTCAATGCTAGGAGTCTTATTTAGAATCTCCAAATTCCTGGGAGTTTCCAATGTATTCAGTTTTTTGCTCATCCCAGAGATGCCCTTGTTTCCATTTGTCTTTTCCAGTACTCTCTCCCTCTATTTTTCCCTCATATGATCTCTCCTCTTGCCATGCCCATACCCCAATCCAGACTCCCCACATTCACCTATGATTTCTATTCTATGTCACCTTTGATATTGCTGTGCACAAGAATGGACCACAGGATATACAGTGAAACCTACTTTAAGAGTTCTTATTAATAAAGAGAAAGAAAAGAGGCCTGTCAAAAGGAAACATGGCAAAACAGAAGATAAGGCAGGCATGTCTGCCATTTAAAGATAGTTCAGTGCATGTGTATAGGGGCTTACATAGTCATGCCATGCATGTGTATAGATGACAAGGCTATACTGTACATGCACATAGATTACATTGGGTGTAAGGCCCTAAGGTGACGAGGCAGTTTGTTTGCCTGAATGGTGATAGCACATGCAGACCCTCGGGATCACGGGAATGCTAGCACCTAGGGTGACTTAGCATCTTGCCTGAATGTTGAGAGCTGTAGGACCTTGGATGTAGTGGAAATGACAACACATTTCACAGTGAGAACGACTTAAGCTCTCTTTTTTACTTAGTTCTTTGGGTTTGTTGGTGGTAGCATGGTTATCCTTTAGTTTAGAGCTAATATCCACCTATAAATGAGTACATATGTTTGTCCTGGGCCTGGTTTAACTCACAAAAGTTTATCTTTTCTAGTGTTATCCATTTGTCAATGAATTTCATGATGCCATTGCTTTTAATAACTGACTAATACCCCATTTTGTAAATATACACATGTTTAAGACCATCCTTCAGTTTATGGACATCTATCTAGTTTGTTTCTGCTTTCTGGCTATTACAAATAAAGCTGCTGTGAAGATAGCTGAGCAAGTGTCCTTGTGGTATGGTACAGCAAGCATCCTTTAGGTATACACCCAGGAATGGTATAGCTGGCTCTTCAGGTATGTCAATTGCCAGTTATCTGAAAAACTGCCATATTTATGGCAGTGGATGTACAAGTTTGTATTTACACCAGCAATGGAGGAGTGTTACTTTTGTTTCTTGTTCTCACTGGCATGAGCTGTTAGTTGTTTTTAATCTTAGCCATTCTGAGAGGTATAAGATGGAATCTTAGCATCCTTTCCTTTGAATTTCCCTGATGGCTAACAATGTTAACATTTCTTTAAGTGCTCCCAGTCCATTGGAGATTTCTTTATGGAAAATTCTATTTATATCTTTAGCTCATTTTTTAATTAGATGACTCAGTTATTTGATATTTAGCTTCTTGATATCTTTATATTTTTTTGAAAATCACTCTTTTGTTATATGCAGGGTTGGTGAAAATCTTTTCCCATTCTGTAGGCTGTTTTTTTTTTTTTTTTTTTTTTTTTTTTTTTTTTTTTTTTTTTTTTTTTTTTTTTTTTGTTTTTTTTTTTTTTTTTATTNCTTTGGGCTGACGAGGGAGGGGGACATGATTGGGGGAGGGGGAGGGAAAGGGGAGGCGGAGGTGGGGAAGAGACAGAAATATTTAATAAATAAATTAAAAAAATTGAAAAAAAAAAAGAAATGTTAAGTTTCATGAGGTTCCGTTAATTAATTGTCAATCTTAGGGTCTGTGCTATTGATGTTCTGCTCAGAAAATTGTCCACTGTTCAATGTGTTAAAGGATATTATCCACTTTACCTTCTATCAATTTCAGTGTATCTAGATTTATAGTGAGGTCTTCAATCTAATTGTACTTAAGTTTTGTGAAGAGTGATATATATATGAGTATATTTGCCGTCTTCTAGATGTTGACATCCAGTTAGACAAGCATCATTTGTTGAAGATATTTTATTTTAATATTGTATATATCTGACATCTCTATTAAAATAACGTTTTCATAGATATGTGCTTTTATGTTTTGGTCTTTGATTCACTTCTATTGAACAACATTTTTGATTTTATGCCAATACCATGAGGATTTTATTACTGTTGTTCTGTGGTACAGCTTGAAATTAGAGATGATGATACTTCTAGAAGTTATTTTATTGTACAGTATTGTTTTAGTTATTCTTTATGTTCTTCCATAAGAGATTGAGTATTATTTTTTCAAAGCCTGCAAAGAATTGTATTGCAATTTTTATGGGCATAGTGTTGAATCTGTAGATTGCTTTTGGTTAGATGGCCATTTTTTACTATGTTAATCCTACCAACCCATAAGCATGGGAGATTTTTCTTTCTTCTAATATCTCCTTCAATTTCTTTCTTCAAAGACTTGAAGTACTTACCATACAGGTCTTTTAATTGCTTGGTTAGTGTTATACTAAGATATTTACTACTACTACTACTACTAGAAGAGAAAACTAAACTTTTCTCTGAAAGGATGGATCAACCATACCCAGACCAGGCCCTATGATCAGGAATAGATGACCAATACAAAATGGACTTCTATTTTCTGGTGTGTGTGTGTGTGTGTGTGTGTGTGTGTGTGTGTGTGTGCGCGCGCACGTGCGCGCTTTTTATTTGTTATTGGTTTTATTTTGTTTTCTCTTTTGGTTTTTGTGACTATTGGTATTAGTGTTTTTGAGAAAATAACTTGCAATTATATGTATATAGTTGTGAAAGGTTTCTAGAACTTGGGAAGTCCTTTTTGATAAGCAAAAGTATGTTGTAAATATACTGTACAAAATTTTTTATTTTTTTTTACTTTTGAGATTATAATAAGAATATTTTTCCTTTCCTTCTCTTCCCTTCAAACCCTGTCATTTGCCCCTATTTGTTCTTTTTCAATTTCATAGTACCTTTTTTACTAAAAGTTGTGATATATATAAACATAATACATATATGTATATATTCCTAAATATATAAGCACAGTTATATACATATATACACACACATATATATATATGCATGCATGTATGTATATATATATATATGTGTGTGTGTATTTTAAGTGATGACCATCTGATAAAAAATAACCAATTGGTGTGTTGTTTTCTAGGGAAAACTATTCCATCTTCTCTCAGTATTTCTTAGTTGTTCGTAATTATTTGTTTAAGGTTGAGGCATTCTGGACTTTTCCCCATCTACTTTAATATGCCTAGTGTTAATCCTTTTTCATAGTCTGTTTAAGAAACATTATGGCTGAGACTTTATGGTGTAGTTTATCATACTCCCAGGGAACAAAATCTCACAGAAAACCTCTTAATCTTCTTGATTTTTCAATCTTGCACTCTGCCTTTCCAATGATACCTGAATCTTAAGTACTAGGATTTTACTGAAGATGTATCATAGAACTGGAATCCTCACCTATGTGTTTTGATTGTTTGTGATTTTCTCTAATTGTCTTGTCTGTTGTGAAGAGAACCATCCTTTTTTTTAAGTTTGATTAGTCTTTACTTTTTTTTTAAATTTATTTATTTATTTATTAAAGATTTCTGTCTCTTCCCCACCGCCGCCTCCTGCGAGAACCATCCTTAATGAGAGATGGGAACTACATTTACCTTTGGGTATGAGGACAAATGTTTAGACTGTAGTTATGGATTGTGCTGGTTTACTAATGTGGCAGTTTTAGGTTCTCCTCCAAGACCCAGGACTTCAATACCCCTACAGAGTTGACTAGGTTTCTAACATCAGGTATGAGTTTCTAATTTTTAAATGAGTCTTAATACAAAATTAGAGAGATGTTGATTACTACCAACATATGTGTTTCACTGCTGTATCTTCAGAGTTATTGTGTCATGTTAGTCCTTGTTGAGGCTTGTAAATATCGTAGCTAGGTAAGACTCTTGGTTGCATCCCTATGTTTTTTTTTTTTTAATTTATTAAAGATTTCTGTCTCTTCCCCACCTCTGTCTCCCCTTTCCCTCCCCCTCCCCCAATCAAGTCCTCCTCATTTGGTCAGCCCAAAGAGCAATCAGGGTTCTCTGCCCTGTGGGAAGTCCAAGGACCACCCTCCTCCATCCAGGTCTCGTAAGGTGAGCATCCAAACTGCCTAGGCTCCCACAAAGCCAATACGTGCAGTAGGATCAAAAACCCATTGCCATTGTTCTTGAGGTCTCAGTAGTCCTCATTGTCCGCTATGTTCAGTGAGACCTGTTTTAACCCAGGCTTTTTCAAACCCAGGCCAGCTGGCCTTGGTGAGTTCCCGATAGAACATCCCCATTGTCTCAGTGTGTGGGTGCACCCCTTGCAGTCCTGAGTTCCTTGATCATGCTCGCTCTCCTTCTGCTCCAACACACCTCTCTCTCCAATGGACAGGTCAATCAGACAGAAACCTAATAGAGAATTAAGAGAATTACTGGAGGTAATGCATCCCTATGTTGAAAGCTTGCATGATGCTTTCTCAAACTGTGAAAGCTAGTCTTTAGAGAGGTAGTTTCCATGTTCTTTCTAGCTCAAAGACCTGTAAACAATGATGTCTTCATAAGTAGGGACTTGCCTCCCACCAATTGGGAGCAAACAAGTAGAATAAATAACCTGTATTATTTTGGGAGCTTCTTGGACCTTTCCTGAAAAACAACTGAAAAAAAAAAGAGTTCTCTTGCATAGTTCTTGCATAGTACTTTGGGTTTTGATAGATGGGCTTAGATTCTGAGAGAGTCAACAGAAATTAGGGGAAAATTAATATTATATATATATAATTTATTGTATATATTAAATTCATATACTGACTAATATGTAGTATAAGAAGTTTTAGGAAGATACTTAGTAGTGCGATTCTGTATAATGATTTCTGATGTTCCAATTATTATTTTACATTTCTATCTCTTTTATTTATCTCTCCCTAAATTGTACCTCCCCAGTTTCCCAGTTCTCCAATCAGATCACTTGAACCTTTATATATTCCTGTCTATTGTTCCCTTCAACCTCAGCAATGGTTTCTTTTAACTTTCCTAGTGTCTGCTATTACTTTACAATATGTTCTCACATCAGTAGACTTGGAGGTAGGAACCTCAGACAAAAGAGAATGGTTAATGTTTGTGTTTCCAGGTTTGAGTTTCTTCACTCAGTATGATCTTTTCTAGTACCATGAACTTACATGCAAATTTCATTATTCCATTTTAATTTACAGTTAATTGGTATTCTGTAGTATTTACTTACCTTATTTTCATTTTACACTCATTGGTTGGAGAACTTTTAGATTGATTCAATTTCTTAGCTATTGTAAATAGAACAACAATGAAGAGGGCTGAGCAAGAAGCTGTGGAGTAGTAGTCTTTTGGGTATATTTCAAGGAGTGATATATCAGGGTTAAATAATTTTTATCATTACGAGAAATATCTAAATTAATTTCTCAAGTGACTGCAACAATTTGCAACCCAAAAAAGAAAAAATTTAAATTCTTATTTCCTCACACCACCTTCAACATTTGTTATTGACTATTTTGATCGTCTTTGTCGTTCTGATTGCTATAAGGTGAAATCTCCAAGTTGCTTTGACTTGCATTTCCCAAATGGCTAGACACAATGAAAAAAAAAAAATAAAGCTATTTCCTAGCCATGATGTTAGTCTTTTGATAACTCTTTATTCAGGTCACAGGTTTACTTTTTATGTTTGGTCATTTTTTTCTTGATATAGCTGGGATATTGACCCACAGTCAGATGTACAACTGGCAAAGATTCTCTATCAACCAGTGAGATTCCTCTTCACATGCTTTTTTATTTGGCTGCATATAAGCTTTCCTGTTTTATGAAGTCTCACCTACCAAATGTTGGCCTTAATTCTTGAGCAAATTAAATCCAATTTGGAGATTATTTTCTTATATCCTTATCATTCAGTATACCTACGGTTTCTTTTAGCAGATTCAGTCTTTCAATATTAGGTTTTTGATTGATTTGGACTTGAATTTTCTTTAGGATTATAGATATGGGTTTACATTCAATCATCTACAAGTGTATATCCAATTTTCTGATCACTATTTGATTAAGACACTTTATTTTCTCTCTGATAATGATTTTGGTATCCTTGTTAAATATTAAGTAACTAAATATATATATATATATATATATATATATATATATTCATGTTTGGGTCTATTTGATACAGAAATACAAAAGACCAAGTAGAGAAAAACAATTCTTAATATGAAAACCAAACAAACAAACACAAGAAACTGCTGGAAGTATCACCATTTCTAATTCCAAGTTATTTTACAGAGCTCTGGTGTGCAATAAGCAGGGAACTGCCATAAATACAGACTCATTGGTCTATGAAATAGAATTCAAGCCTTAGTACCATGTAAATATTTAATACCATGAAAATTACATTATGAGTCTCTTGATAAAGGCAGTTATCTTACAGGAAATTCAAACATAGCTTTTTAAAACTTTTAAAAGTAATATTTGTATTTCTTCTTTAGAAGTTTCATTAAAAGTATATCTTGATCACATCCTCACATATTCTCCACTCCAACCATGTTAATTCCTCAACACATTTCAATAATTTATATTTCTTACTGGCTATTTTATTTCCATTTTCCTTCGAAGTTTTAGGAAATAGCTTATAATTTCCACTTTATGATAACACTAAATATTAAAACAAATATTCTTGTTCAAATGGAATAGTATTCATAGATGCTTATTATCTTTTTTCTAATAAGCTTTATCCTAATCTGTTCACAAAATTTCCCAAGATTGGACAAATTACATGGTTGTCTTATGTATATAATACTCACTTTCTTAATCTTTTAAAAATTTTTCTATTAATACTTATTAATACGCAACTACAACTTACATTTTAATGAAAATTCATCCTGAACTCTTCTGGGTCTACCCAGAACACCTAAGCACAATTTACATATATCTATGGGTAAAATAAAGGGATTAATCAAAATGATACATAGAGATAGTACAAACACAAGTTGCTAGAAGTATCCATTAATGAAAATTCAATTATAGCTACCATTTTGAAATTGGTATCAGTCACCTTCTGACTTATAACTAACTGTCTAGCATCTGCCTGCTCTGAATTAAAGTAGTGACATGTTCATATTACCAATTGCACAATGCAATTATTTTTTTTTTATTTTTTTGAATTTAAATTTTTTTAAAATTCTTGTGCATATTTTGGGTACAACAAGTTAACAGGTATTTTTTTAACAGCAGAATTTCTCCTTTCTAACATTTTTCAGTAAAATTTAGCATAGTAAAATAATGTTTACTCAAACACCAACAGTTTGCAAGTTAAGAATTAATGACTAATTAGTAAACTGAAAGCTAATGAAAGACTTGATTTAACTTGACTATACAACACATTGACTTAAACTGTGGTCAACCATTTGGCTAAAAACAGGATTGTAAGGAATGACATAAAACACACACAAAATTTATACTGCCATTCAGTTTTTGCTGTTGTTATCTGGTGCCTTTATTTAACAAATGTGCACCTATATCTTTTCCAATATGTCTTGAAATGTGGTGAAATTTTATGCTGAGTTCACAGACAGCACCAAATTTAAAATGTTATATTTTTCATTAGAATAAGACAAGAGACTGTGGGCTGTTCTCACAATATGTGACTGGTCCATTTTCACCAGTCTGAAGATCTTTCTCACAGGTGTATCTTCTGATCCACTAGTGGTCCACAATCATTTGGATTACAAATTTTCTCTTTAATTATCAAGGAGTTAAGATTGGAAATTATCCTTTCTAATCTTTATACATTTTATGTACATTTCATACTGTTATGATCACATAAGAAAACACATCAGACATCAGTTTACTGATGTCAAGGGTATTTTAGTTCTTTTAAAAATCAAGCTGATGGGTGATGAAAGCAGATAAATTTTAGCTAGATTTGCTTCTGTTGCAAGACTCTATTTTTTTTCCTGTCAGAATAGATTTCATCATGAGAAACAAAACAAAAACAAAAAACAAATGTTGTCATGGATATTATGAAAAGTGAAATTTTGATCTTTACTATTGATGGTATTGGTGAGTGAAGAAACCTTAGATGAAGTTTTTCAAAACTGAAGATAGAAATCTGGATATATTATTAATAAATAGTTATTATTTCTGGATCTATCCTTCAATGACTATAAATAAAACTCTAGTGATGTTTTCAGACTAGTGTTTGTTGTTGCACACTACTCACAGTAATTAAGCAATAAAAGCCCTTTGGATATTTAGGCATTGGTGTCTAGACAGAGAAATGTGAAACATATTCACAGTGAAATTTTAATTTGCAAAAATAAAAAAGAATAATGACATATATTGGAAATATAAATACAAAGTGTAAATCACTATATATAGAAAAGTAAGTTAGACTCAAAATGAAGAAAGACACTATGTGGTTTCTTTTATATTTAAAATTATGTTGGTGGGGTTCATTGAAGCAGAAAGGGAGACATGAGAAAGCATAGAGAGATATTATAAGTTGAAGGAAGGAGATAAAAAAGAGTAATGGAATTATGTGACACATAGAGAGTGAAGTGCAATCATGAACCCTGCATTGGTCTGTGCTAGGTTCCTTAAAAATATGTTGTGATAGTTTATCTTGAAGATTTTGTAGTCATAACAGTGGTAATTAGGACTGTCTCTGATTCCTGTCTGTTTAGGGGACATTTTTCATCCCAGTGTGTTGCGTTGTCCAGTCTTGATATAAGTATTTGTTCATAGTCTTATTGCATCTTAATATGCTGTGTTCATTTTATATCGCTGGAAGGCCTGCACTTTTCTTAAGGGAAAAGAACAGCAGTGATCTGGGGAAGTGGTATGTCGGGTGGGAACTGGAGAAAAATTGGTGTGGAAAATGGAGAGGAAGTGATGAAGGGGAGAATATGGTTGGGGTGTACGGTATGAAATAACAATAAATAAAAAATAATAAATAGCTATGCTTTTCAGTTCATAGCTATGTTTGACTTTCATAATTGTAGATAACAATTGTAGGAATGTACATTTTATTTCAGTGTAAGGTTGAACTTTATAATGGTAAGAGCTATTCACACTGATGTGTACTATCGTGGTTAAACATAAACTATAAAATCATTTGATGATATTGCCTAAGAAGAACACATTCATGATTGGATTTTATTGGGTGACTTTCTTGACTCATCCAAATCTAATGCTCTATAAGAAGAACTGGATTTCTAGATGAAATAAACATATTTTAAAACAAACAACATGCAAAAGCAACAAAGATACCTGCCGGAAAACCAGGTAGGCCATGGTCATATCTTTTCTCTCTCCATTTCCATAGATCCAATCCACCAGGCATATCCCCAGCTCTGTAGCAGAAAACAGGTGGCAGCCGTCTCTGCAAATCCCCCTACTCCAATCTTTTATGGATTCCACAGATTCTTCCCTTCTAATCTTCCACTCCACATACTTTACTTCATCCCAGTTTACAACCCTAGCAGGCACCCCCTGATAACAAATAGACACTTCTCCCAGGGCAACAAGTATGTTGATGGTGAATCCACAGCTCCATTATTGCTTCTGTGATCCAATACCATAAGTCTCACCAAAAGCTCTGTAAAAGAATATTCATTGTGATTTCCTTTTCCTCTCCTCTCTTCTCCATACCCTGAGGATCAGAAAGACCTTCTCCTCCAACTCTCATTCCTCTACACATCTAAGAATTCCAGCACAAAATACCAGCCAGTAATGATGGCAAACACACCAGTTGAGAAGATCACAAAACCAGGTAACATGGGGCCAACAGACTTTCAAATAACCGAGAAATGAAACAGAAACCACAGGAAAAAACACCCACTCAACAAAGACAAACTCAGAATTCAGTACCTAGACTTAAAATCATCACAAACTCAGATGCCTGAACACCAGAATAAGAGCAAACTGAATAACAACCAGGGCAAGATGTTTCCACTCGAGCCAAGCTACCTCAACAGTAGTCCCTAAATTTTCCATCAGAACTGAAACACAAGAAGAAGACATTAAAGCCAACTGTATGTTGATAAGAGAGGTCCTTAAAGAGGAAATGAACAAATTCCTTGAAGACATCCAGGAAAACACAAACAACTCACTTAAAGCCAAAAACAGTTGAAGAAAATGAATAAAACCATTCAAGAGATAAAAATGAAAGTAGAACTAGTAATAAAAACACAGACTGGGGGAATTATGAAAATCAAAAATTTGTGAACTTCAATAGGAACTACGGAATCAAGATTTACCAAGAGAATGTTAGAGATGAAATAGGGAATCTCAGTAAATGAAGACAAACAGAAGAAGTAGAAACATCAGTCAAAGAAAAAATTAGTCTTAAACAATCTTACCAAATAAGTCAAAATTAAAGAAAATATGAAAAGAAAACATAAGAATACTAGATTACTAGAATAGAATAGATTGAGAAAAATCCAGCTCAAAGGCCCAGAAACCATTTTTTAACAAAATCCTAGAAGAAAACTTTTGTAACCTAAAAAATTATGTCAATAAATGTACATGCAACATTCAGAGTACCAAATAGATTGAGACATAAAAGTCCAGTTGGCATATAATAATCAAAACACTAAACATACAGAACAAAAAACAATATTAAAAGCTACAAGAGAAAAAAACCAAGTCATATACAAGGCAGACCATTTAAATATGTCTTTTAAAGGGAGACTCTAAGAGCCAGATGGGCCTGGACAAATGTGTTCCAGACTATAAAAGACCACAGATGCCAACCCAACCAACTATATTCAAAGCATCTCATCTCCAATGATAGAGAAAATAAGATATTCCATGAAAAAAAAAATTAAGTAACATCTATCTATGTATCCAACCCAACAAAAGGTACTAGAAGAAAAACTCCAACCTATAGAGATTAAATACACTCATTAAAATACACACACACACACACACACATACACACATATATTTAGACAATCACTGCCAAAAACATCAACTGTACACAGAAACTGCTCATTTGTTTCCCGGATGCCCAGGCCCAAATAATAACACAGAAACTTTTAATTACAGCACTGTTGGATCAATAGCTTAAGTATATTTCTAGCTAACTTAAATCTTAAATTTACCTATTTCTATTTATCTCTTTATTGTCACGAGGCTGTGACCTACTAGTAAGATTCTGGCTGGAGGTGTGCATCTTTCTCCCTATTTTGGCAACTACATGGCATCCCTCGAGTCTACCTATTGTTTCTATATATCTCTGTTTAGATTTCCCACCTGGCTTTACTCTACTAAGCCATCAGGCAAAACAGCTTCTTTAATAGCCAATGGTAATAAAACATATTTATAGCATATATAGGGGGAATCCCACATCAACAAACAACCAGAAACCAAAACAGAAAAATAGCAGGAATAAATCATTGATCATTGCTGTCTCTCAATATCAAGTGCCTCAATTCTACAATAAGAGGACGTAGACTTACATAATGGATTAAAAAACAAGATCCATCCTTCTGCTGCATCTAAACAACACACCTCATCACCAAGTATGTACATTGCTTCAGGGTAGATAGTTAGCAAAAGATACTTCAGGCAAATGGAAGCAAGTTTATGTAGCCATTTTGATACCTAAAAAGTAGACTTCAAACCAAAACTTATCAAAAGGGATAGCAAAGGACAGTACAAATACATCAAAGAACAAATCCACAAAGATGACATTTATTTCAATTCTTAACTTCTATGTCCCATCTCACAAAAGCTACCCAAGCTTGTATAAGGAACAATATCATAGCTTAAATTGCATATTGTCCCCCACACACTGATAATGGCAGATTTCAATACCACATTCTCAAGAATGGACAGTCATCTATACAAAAAACTAAGCACAGAAATATTGGAGCTAGCTGATTTTGTAGACTAAGTGGACCTAATAGATATCTCAGAGCATTTTACACAAGTATATAAAAAATATGACTTTTACTCTGCACATGATGGAACCTTATCCAAAATTCTTCAAGTACTTGCACACAAAGAAAATCTCAACAGATTAAATTAAATTGAAACACCCCTTGTAAAATATTGGACATGAACAGATTAAAGCTAGAAATCAGCAAAAGAAAGAACAGAAAACTTACAAACTCATGGAAACTGAAAATAAACTCCATTTAACGAAAAAGATGTCAAGACCTATGCTATGGAAATGACGACTTTTTAGAATTTAATGAAAATAAACACAAAATATGCCAAAACTTATGGGAAACAATGAAAGGCATTGCAAGAGTATGTTTCATACCACTAAGTGTCAACAAGAAAAAATGGAGAGACCTTATACTAGCAAATCATCCCAGACCTGAAAGTTCTAGAACACAAAGAATTAAGCACCAGCAGAAGAGTAAGAACAAAGAGTTGGTTCTTTGAGATAATCAAAAGGATAAACAGACCCTTATCCAAAGTAATTAAAAGACAGAGAAAAAATATCCCAATTAATAAAGTCAGAAATGAAAATGTGGATATAATAACAGACACCAAGAAAATAGAGCTTTATAAGCACATATTTTAAAAACATGTACTCCAAAACATTAGAAAATCTTAATGAAATGGATATTTTTCTCCAGGTATATCACTGACCAAAATTAAATTAATATCACAATTGAAAAAGACCCATACCTTTTAGTAAAACAGAAGCAGTCTTTAAAAATCTCCAACTCTCCAAAAAGACTTAGGGGCAGATGATTTTAGTAGAAAATTATGCCAGATTTTCAAAGAAGTGTTAATGCCAATACCTCTCAAATTATTTAACATAAAAAAGAAGGCAATTTGCCCAATTCATTTCATGAAGCCAGTTACCATGATCTTAAAACCACATAAAGATTCAACAAAGTAAAAGAGGATTATAGATCCATATCCCTTATGAAAATGATGCAAAAACTTAATAAAATAATTGTAAATCAAAACCAAGAATAAATCAAAAATATCACCCAAAATGATCAAATAGCTTCCATCCCAGAGATATAAGGTTAGTTCAATATATGAAAATTTTAAAAAAAATGTAATCCATTATATATATGAACTTAGAGACAAAAAAATATATGATCATCTCTTTAGATGTAGAAAAGGCATTTGGCAAAAATCAAACACTCCTTTATAACATAATCCAAGGAGAGATTTGGGAAACAAGGGACATACATATACATAAGAGATGCAGATTATAGCAACTATATACAGAACATCAAATTGAATGGTGAGAAACTCAATACAATGCTATTACATTTAGGAACAAGACAGGGTTAGGTACCCTCTCCATAGGTAAAACAATCCTGTATAGTACAAGAACTGGTGGAGGTCTCACTATCCTGATTTCAACTTGTGCTATAAAGCTATAGTCATAAAAACTACATGTAATTTTCATGAAATCAAGCAAGTTGATCAAGGGGATCAAATTGAAGACCCAGGGGCAGAGCACCTGAGCAGGCCCAGGCGGGGCAGCAGACCAGCAGTGCAGGCCTAGGCGGGAAGGCAGACCACAGGCACAGGCTGCAACAGACCAGAGCAGGCAACAGCAGACAGCCTGGACTGGCGCACAACACCAAGAGCAGATCGTCCCACTACAATTAAAGCAAAGAGGTAGGCCTTTGGTTGGCGAGGTCCCTGGCAAACAAGGAGCCTGGTCCTGTTCCTGAAGACCCTTCTGAGGGGCGAGAGGGAACTTGGCCCCTGGCAGGAGCCAGGAAACAGAGCAACAGCATTTTGTAAGAGGAGCTCCTGGCCAACAGGGAAACCTGATCCGGGTTTAAAAGACCCATTAGATAGCTTCAATAGGAGGAGATGGGCAGGTGCCAAGGCAAAAATTCACCCAATAATCCGAAAAACAACACGAAAACACCAGAACCCAATGATCTTACAACAGATGGACTTGAACACCCTAATATGGAAGAAGTGGGAAAAAATTGACTTTATGAAAGCAATAGAGTCCATTAAACAACATGTAAAAAATGCCCTTACAGAAATGGATGAGAAGTATAACCAAAAGTTTGAAGAAATGAGTAAATAAGTACATGATACCCTGGGAAACCAAGAAAAAACGATCAAACATGTAATGGAAACAGTTCAAGAATTGAAAACTGAAAGGGAAGCAAGGAAGAAAACACAAACTGAGCACCAGCTGGATATGGAAAATCCAGGTCAACGA